>NC_053027.1:204266786-204566786 GCF_003073215.2 Triticum urartu | reverse complement strand
CCGATAAACCTGCAAATCAAACCCATAGAGAATGTTGGGTCTTCAAGCAGTCTGGTAAGCTCAACGCCGAACACAAGGGGCAGGATACACCAAGCGAAGACGAGGATGAGCCTTGCAAGCAAAGCACTGGGGAATAGAAGAAATTCCCACCAAAAGACAAAATAGTAAACGTGTTACACGTGACAAAGGGGAGAAACAAAGCGGCACTCCTAGAGACACATGTCCCAGGGCCTATCACCGCGGAGTTTTGCCACTTGTCGTCCCAATCGATCACCTTCGACCATCAGGATTACTCAGCAAGTATCCGGCGTGCAAGATGGGCTGCCTTGGTGTTAGACCCGATAATTGACGGATACCACTTCACACAAGTCCTGATGGATGGCGGCAGTAGATTAAACCTGATATATCAGGACACAGTTTGCAAAATGGCGATAGACCCAATAAAAATTAGCCATAGCAATACTACCTTTAAAGGAGTAACGCCAGGACCAGAAGCCCATTGCACGGGCTCCCTGCTACTAGAGGTTATACTCGGCTTTCCCGATAACTTCCGCAGCGAAAATTTAACCTTCTACATCGCTCTGTTCCAAAGCGGCTATCAAGCACTACTCGGACGCGAAGCTTTCGCTTGCTTTAACGGAATATCGCATTATGCTTCTCTCATGCTTAAGATGCCCGGTCCATGTGGCATCATTACAGTAAACGGAAATATTGAATGCTCCTTGCGCGCGGAAGACCGTGTGACCGCCTTGTCAGCCGCACACTAAACGGCCTCACCAACTAAAGCTTCTGACAGGTCTTTAAGACCACGGACACGGTTGGACAAGTCCGGTGCAGCTATATGTAGTTGATACATGTTTGATGGCTATACCCCTATTACAATACAAGGGGCTCACCACGCGCAAACAAGTGGCAATTAGGCTCAACTTTACTCATTTTGAACTATATATTGTTTATTTAGTATAACTTACCTTTTGCACGACAACTTTTCAATTAAGTTCTTGACTTTTTTAGATGACCATCGTGCCCGTCAAGAATACGGCACAACGGAGACACATGCGCAGACGTGCAGCAGGGACCCGTTCTAAGGATTCTTTTTAGATTAAGACCCTGCGTAAACCCTTTTTATTGTCTCTTGTTGATACACATCTCTCAGATTCTCAATACAATTGAGAAGGATGCTGACGTATTGGCATGTGGCCACGTCAGAATATTGCACGTACCTGGACACCAGGGGCTTATTAAGGGCACTGTTTAGGCCCGGTTTACATCATAAAGACCGAATACCTTAGGGAGTGTTCGGCGTCGCGAGTTTGGCCTTATATGCATCAGCTCCGAATCATGTCTTTGGTCAAATGTTGGGTTTGCCCGGCTCCTGTGTTTTGCTGCCTTACGTTCTGCTCTATCGGCTAAGGCGGTACCAAGAGAACTACTGCGATTGTGCCCTGGTTCATCTGGACGAGCACCTCAGTAGAGAAAGCCGAAAACTGACTGTCATGATATAGCTTGAGACTGGTCAACCACTCGATGACCTAGCGCAATCTTCGGGATTCCTCCGCCTTAACGAAGGGCTGTTTCCCGGCCAGGCATGTACGCGCCCTGAATCCGGATGAGCGCGGAGCCACCAGGGGCTATATAGTAGCCCCTCTATCAAACTCCTCTGGCTAAGTGAAAGTGTTAAAGCATTATAGTCCGGTTGCCTAGTTCGCTGCGCTATCACCTCCTTAATGGACCAAGACGTTGGATCAAGTGTGAACATGCGTCTTCTGCGAACACCCCCGCATTATATGCGTGGGGGCTGAAGCCGACGACTACCATCTTTCAGGTTATATACATATATACATAAACGGCTGCATAGGAGGCATCATCATACTTACGGGAAAAAGTATTAATACAGCCTTGATAAATTCAATAAAACATTGTTTGTACAATGGGACTACATGTCACTGAAAAATAATATTCTTCGAGCACTGAGCCTCTATCGAACGAGCGCCTTCAAGGACTTCTTCAAAGTAGTGCTCGGCAGCCACTCGGCCTATGGCCGAACCCTGTGCTGCAACAGTGGTGACCTCCATCTCCACCCAGTATGTTTTGACATGGGCAAGGGCCATCCACGCACCTTCTATGCATGCTGATCTCTTCACAACATCAATGCGTGGCACGGCACCAAGGAATTATTGCATTAAGCTAAAGTAGCTATTCGGCCTTGGCCCTCCTGGCCACAAATGATACACAACGGACCTCATGGCAAGTCCATATAAACTATGGAGCTCGGCCCAACCAGTCAATCGCTCATTCAGCAACAGTGGACGAACTGGAGCGTGAAACTATGACCAGAACAGCTTCTCCACTTCGGGACCTTTCTGATCCTTGAAGTACTCGGCCGCATCAGCAGCACTCGCAGCCAAATCCATGTACTCGTCCGCAGAACTCCATAGCCGGTCGAGAGGAGCATACTTCGGATCTCCGAACTTAGTCCGCAACAAGAAGGGCTTCCTAGACACGATATCTGCAGCTTGATTCAGCTCCTCCTTCGTCGCTCTAATTTTGGAGTGGGCTTCCTTGGCAGCCACCCGGGCCTTCTCCAGGTCTGTCGCCTTCGCCCAGTTTTCCTCTTCAAGAATCTGGTAATGGTCAGCACCATCTTTTAACTCCACGGCCATCTTGGAAATTTTTTCTTTGCTCTCGCAATGTGCCGCCTGTTCGGCCCTTAACTCTTCGGCCGCTTGCAAAACGGCCGCATTGCTACTCCTTGCTTGCTCCTTGGCTCGGGCAAGCTCCGCCCGAAGGGTCTCCACCGGGGCCGCTCCATCTACAGTCACAACATATTAAAGATACTGGCATCATGCTGCTCTTATTATGTGACGATCACCAGAAAGGCCACTCACCCCGTGCCTCGTCAAGGCGCTTGTTGACAAGCATGATGTCGGCATCGGCCGCATCCAGCTGCCGCTTTAGTTCGGCATACCCATCAGTCCGGCTAGCCACCGGAGCTTCCACCACCTGCACATAAAGGCAGTCTGGTTATTACCTGGGACTATGATCCTCTGTTTGCCGCTGTTTTCGACGACAACCAGAGTCTCAGGGGGCTACTATCTACACAGGGCACATCTAAAAATGTGCGGTACCGTCAAAAATGTACATCATTTCACGTACCTCAAAACCCATCAGTAGGCTCATAAAAGCTTCATGCAACCTGATATGTCTCCGTCGTATCTATAATTTTTGATTGTTCCATGCCAATATTATTCAATTTTCATATACTTTTCGGCAACTTTTTATATTATTTTTGGGACTAACATATTGATCCAGTGCCCAGTGCCAGTTCCTGTCTGTTGCATGTTTTTGGTTTCGTAGAATATCCATATCAAGCGGAGTCCAAACGGGATAAAAACAGACGGAGCTTATTTTTGGAAAATATGGAAAATTTGGAAGGAAATCCAACACGAACCAGTGACCGAGGTGGTCACGAGGCAGGGGGGCACGCCCCCCCCCCTTAGGGCGTGCCCCCTACCCTCATGAGCCCACCGTAAGGCGGTTGCCGCTCTTCTTTTGCCGCAAGAAAGCTAATATTCGGAAAAAAAATCACGGCGAAGGTTTCAGGCCAATCGGAGTTACGTATCTCCATATATATACGAAACGGTGAAATAGAGCCATAATAGAACGCAGAAACAGAGAGAGACAGAGAGACAGATCCAATCTCGGAGGGGCTCTCGCCCCTCCCACGCCATGGAGACCATGGACCAGAGGGGAAACCCTTCTCCAATCTAGGGATGAGATCAAGGAAGAAGAAGAAGGAGGGGGGCTCTCTCCCCTCGCTTCTAGTGGCACCTGAGTGCCACCGGGGACCATCATCATCACCGCGATCTACACCAACCCCCCCGCCTTCTTCACCAACATCTCCATCACCTTCCCCCTTCTATCTACACTGGTCCACTCTCCCGCAACCCGCTGTACCCTCTACTTGAACATGGTGCTTTATGCTTCATATTATTATCCAATGATGTGTTGCCATCCTATGATGTCTGAGTAGATTTTTGTTGTCCTATCTGTGGTTGATGAATTGCTATGATTGATTTAATTTGCTTGTGGTTATGTTGCTGTCCTTTGGTGCCCATCATATGATTGCGCGTGTGGATCACACCCTAGGGTAAGTTGTATGTTGATAGTACTATGTATTGGAGGGCAAGAGTGACAGAAGCTTCAACCTAGCATAGAAATTGATGCATATGGGATTGAAGGGGGACTAATATCTTAATGCTATGGTTGGGTTTTACCTTAATGAACATTAGTAGTTGTGGATGCTTGCTAATAGTTCCAATCATAAGTGCATAGAATTCCAGGTAAGGGATGACATGCTAGCAGTGGCCTCTCCCACATAATACTTGCTATCGGTCTAGTAAAGTAGTCAATTGCTTAGGGGCAATTTCACAACTCCTACCACCACTTTTCCACACTCGCTATATTTACTTTAGTTGCTTCTTTACCTTAACAGCCCCTACTTTTTATTTACGTACTCTTTATTATCTTGCAAACCTATCCAACGACACCTACAAAGTACTTGTAATTTCATACTTGTTCTAGGTAAAGCGAACGTCAAGCGTGCGTAGAGTTGTATCGGTGGTCGATAGAACTTGAAGGAATATTTGTTCTACCTTTAGCTCCTCGTTGGGTTCGACACTCTTACTTATCGAAAACTGTTGTGATCCCCTATACTTGTGGGTAATCACAACCTGCTTTCGGTGGACGAAATCCTTTCGATCACCGTACCCATCAATGTGCGGTGCTCTTCTGAGATAGCCGCTTGCTCCAGCATACCCCTCAGTACGTCCGACTGCACACTAGACGGTGCCGGACTCTTTTGATGACTCTCTTTGAGAGCCGGATGCTGAGGACTTCGGGTGGCCATAAGATTACCTTCTGGCCTTGTCGGATCCGGAGAAACCCTCCGCAACGACACCTCGGGGTCGCCCGCTTCGTGAGGCGGTGTGGCAGGGGGAGGCGTTTCGCTCTCCGTCATCTCCGGAAGAAGATCCCCCGAAGACGAGCTCTGTTGAGAAGGGTTAAGATCCAAACTGCAAGATAAATGCTTCGATTATTTTCCTCAGAAGTAGAGCAAGATATTTTCGTTATTAACTACCCATTTTACTTATAGCTCGGGGGAGGGCTGGTCCCCTTGAGGGCATAGTACGGCCAGGGTATTCCCCAGGGCAGGACCCTCCGGCGGAGATTTCTTCCCTCATTTGGAGACCATTGTATCCGGGTCCGCAGAGGCGGTTCTCTTCCTTCCCTGGGGAGAGGGAGTTTCAGTTCCTTCTCTCCGACTAATCTCCTTCGTGGAGACGCTAGCCTCGTTATTCCCCCCTTCATCTTCCTTGGAGGGCACTAGGCAGGGTGCTGGCTCAAGCATCTTTTCCAGCACCAGATTGTCCAAGCCTTTAGGAAGGGGGGCCGAACACCGGATCATCTGTGCCTTTGTTATCCAGTCCTGGTCAAAGAGCGATTCTTCAGAATGATGGCATGATAAAGAAAAGGACAGTGGGTTCGGCCATGGGATTACTTACTTGGGCAGCGGGGCGGTTGTAGCTCAGACCCACGTCCTCGGTAGTGTCTGGACACTCTATTTGGGGTACGAAGAACGATTTGTACATCTCCTCTTGCATCATGCCGACGAAATTCTGAATAGTGCGCGGTTCTTCTGGGTTGAATTCCCACATGCGGAGGGGCCGGCGTTTGCAAGGCTGGACTCGACGAACCAGCATAACTTGCATTACCATAACCAGACTGAAATATCCCTCGAAGGAATCTCGGATACGGCTCTGTAGTATTGGCACGTCCTTGGCTGGACCCCAGCTCAGCCCCCTGCTGATCCATGACATCGGTTGTGGTGGAGGGCCCGAGCGAAAGGTGGGAGCAGCTACCCACTTGGCACTTCGAGGAGCTGTAACGTAAAACCACTCCAGTTGCCACAATCTGGAAACCTCTGGAAAGGAACCCTTTGGCAATGGAGCGTCAACAATTTTGCTTATTAGAGCACCTCCGCACGCTGCGTACTGCCCCTCGACCATCTTCGGCTTCACATCGAAGGTCTTGAGCCACAGGCCGAAGTGAGGGGTAATGCGGAGGAAGGCCTCACAAACGACAATAAATGACGAGATGTGAAGAAGGGAATCCGGAGCCAGATCGTGAAAATCAAGCCCGTAATAGAACATAAGACCCCTAACAAAGGGATCCAGAGCGAGGCCTAGTCCTCGGAGGAAGTGGGAGACGAACACAACGCTCTAGTTGGGTTCAGGAGTAGGGACGACCTGCCCTCGGGCGGGCAGCCTATGCGAAATTTCGGCGGTCAGATATCTGGTCTCCCTCAACTTCTTGATGTCCTCCTCTGTGATGGAGGAAGGCATCCACCGGCCTTGAAGTCTAGACCCGGACATGATTGAAGGTCCGAAGCACCTCACCTGGGCTTTGGGTGTTAGAACTCGAGGCGGGGGAAGGATTCGATTGAGCACGGGAGGGAAAAAAGAAAAAGCCTTGTCCCTTTATAAAGGGGTTGGATATCAGGCGTCCTCCTCGTGTCCGTTCGAGACTTACCTAAAATCTAGGAGTCATACCAAGAGGCACGGCTGGGTTACCCATGTTTGTATTGATGAGAATCCCGTAATAAGGGGAACACGATCTCTGCTTTGACAAGACGTGTCAAGAAACCACATCGCGTTATGTGCGGGGCTGGTTAAAGAAAAACGGTTCAAATAATTACCGGGCCGTGGCGTGATGTCATGCTGCCAAAACGTGTCAGCAGTTTAGATTTGTGGAAATATTATTCTCTCTACGGTGGTATGTGGAACTTATTTTGCAGGGTCGGACACTATCCTTGTATTCAAACTCTTCCGTGATGTATTTGGGGGAGGAACCCGCCTTGCAATGCCGAAGACAACACGGATTAGGGGGACTACTGAGGGAGTCCCGGATTAGGGGGTCTCCGGACAGCCGGACTATATCCTTTGGCCGGACTGTTGGACTATGAAGATACGAGATTGAAGACTTCGTCCCGTGTCCGGATGGGACTCTACTTGGCGTGGAAGGCAAGCTAGGCAATACATATATGCATATCTCCTCCTTTGTAACCAACCTTGTGTAACCCTAACCTCCTCCGGTGTCTATATAAACCGGAGGGTTTTAGTCTGTAGGACAACATACAATCATACCATAGGCTAGCTTCTAGGTTTTAGCCTCTCCGATTTCGTGGCAGATCAACTCTTGTACTACTCATATCATCAAGAATAATCAAGCAGGACGTAGGGTTTTACCTGCATTAAGAGGGCCCAAACCTGGGTAAAACATCATGTCCCCTGCCTCCTGTTACCATCCACCTTAGACGCATAGTTCGGGACCCCCTACCCGAGATCCGCCGGTTTTGACGCCGACAACAGTTGTGTCACGTCTGAGTGAAGTTACAAACCTGCCCCTATTGAAAATATTTGCATACATCGATTTCGGTCGAGTTGAGTTTGTTTTGCCGCCCACCGTGTATGAATGGGGAATAGAGGGAGAAACAGAGGTCTTTCGGACGAGCTTGAATCAAATGAGTTTTGCCGCCAATGTTTGACGCCCACTGTGTCGGAATGGGCTCAGAAGTGGTCGTGTCACGTCTAATTGAAGTTACTAACCTACCCCTATTTAGAGCAGTGGAAACCGGGCCGATGGATTGTCCGTGTAATGGGTAGACAGTAATTTCCATCTCCCAAACACTTGGCTTCGGGCAGCCGACGTGGGAGTGGACATTTTGCTGCTTCTTTCGAATTTTGGGACAACAAGCATCCATGTTTACCCTGGCAACTAATTTCGAATCCATTTTGTATTCCTATATGAATCTTTATAAATCATTCTATGTGTTTTTATATATCTTCAGAAGGATGACAAAGATGTGTTCCACTGTCATATATGAATATGGTTTACAAATGTCGATACTCAAATTCAGAAACTAGAATCCAGTTTAAGGTGAATTCGAATATTTGGAAAACTTCATGTCCAACTCAAATGTCACACGCATCATAATGTGTACTCCCATTTAGATATGTACACAAGCGATGTATCAAGATTCAAATACCGAGTCAATCAACCAAGAATGTACAGAACTAACAAACATATAAATACTTATAGAGTATAGGGATCAATAATATCAACTAACATACATAAGCCAGGCCGATGTACTTTTTTCGGCTACAACAACATCCTTTTTTTAGCCAGCATCTTGGCCCTTTCCGATGCGTGCCACTTATGGTCCATCTATACTACTACTATTGTTGAATGCACATTGAGCCCGATTGGCATATTTCTTGGTCTGGCACAGCAATCCAAATGAAATGTCTCTGAGTCTTATCAATTAATACAGACTTGTGCTCAAATAAAATTACAAACCAAAAAACAAAAAACAATTATTACATGATCTCTACAACAAATGGTTTGATTGATTACATGAACAGACAACACAAAGGTTATTCAACTATGGAAAGAACATTTCACCTATGATTTACGAAGTAGGAATTTAATTTCCTTTTTTACTTCAGGACCTTAACAATCTGGTCAGTCTCAGCTTGCTTCATTTTGAAATCCACCAAATATTTAATGGTTGTCTTGAGTACTGCTTGTGATTGTGCTGTTTGCTTCCTCAACATGTCAACTTCATCTCTAAGTGCAGAAGCAGAATCTCTTTCTGCCACTAGTTTAGCCTCTAGAGGATCAGCAGTTGGCAATTCATAATGCACGATTGGGCCGGTGCCATTGCTGTGGGATGATGCAATGTCCATTGGGACCTCGCTGTTTGATCTTGGGCTAACCTGTTTTGCCATTAAAGTTTCAATTGGATTCAAAAAAGTTGAATTTAGCAAAACATCTCAACTGGGAGTTATAACAACAAACCAGTTAAACAAACAAGGAATTAAAGAGTTTCAATTGGATGCTGAAAAGTAGTTATTAACATCATTGTAACCCGCTGTTGCAGCAGCAAAGCAGTTAAACAAACAAGTACATATTTAAGTTAAGGCAAATAGGTAATTCTTAACAGTAAGTATCAAACACATAGATAGGCACAGTCTAGAATATGATTAACAGGCTGTGCCATTATGTAATCAGTAGAAAACTAAATTAAGCCAAGCAACGTAATTGAACAATTTTGCAATAAGTGTCTAACTAAAATTACGAGAAGCAGGTAACTGAACTTACGCTAGTTCTTTATACAGGCACACTGCAACTTCTTTTTCGCTTACAAGGTTGTACGAAGGAGTCCATGGCATCAATTGCTTGGATACGCAGTCCCAATACTTCTTTCTTCCCACACTGCATGGGTAAGTCGAATGGTTAATCTGGTAAGATGGTGCGTCCTTGATATGTTATATGAGGACATGTAGTCAGACTAGTTGTAGCCAAACACATCACACTGGCTTTTACTGTATATTTCATGCGATTACTTTTGGCATATCAAGATCTAAGCAATCTACAATAGGATGAAAAGACTGGCATCCTTCACATTATTGGCGAACCCAGTTCATAGAAACAAGCAATTCAACCATTCAGTGGGTAAATCAAAAGCACCACTCGAATATTTTTCACTATCCAATCATACACGCAAAAAGGGGCGACGCCACTATAGGGGCTGGTATGGGCGGCCGCCTCAGGTGGCTGGAAAGTGTGCACCTAGTTAGAGTCCTGTAGGGTGACCCACGCTAGTTTTGTTCGTCCCAACACACGAGCAGGCAATGTAAAAAATGAAGAAAAATGTTTCAATTAGGATGGCCCAATAACATAAGTGCAAGGCGGGCCCTATAGCAGGCTCACGACCCAAACGAGCTCCTCCCATATCGATCGACAGCAGGAAAAATCCCAATTCATTCGTTGCAGCCTCCAGTCTGGTTCGCTCCTAACCTAGCCGCCGCAGGATAGACCGACACAGCACTTCCTCGCGCCCTCGTTGGAGGGCGGTCGCCGGGCTTCAAGCGAACGGGAGGACAAGAAGATGAAGATCCACCCCTGGGTGTAGCCTGCGTGGGAGGCAGTGGCGGCATCACGGGCATGGCATCGAGCTTGCGCAAACGGACAGTCGCAGCTTGCAAGAGTAGCATGCGCAACGAGCAGGTACATCACATCCCTGATTATATCTAATTCAACTCTTCAATTTCTGGCCAATAGTTAAACCTGACGGTGTTGTAAAACTGCTTGTATGTAGGGAATCTATGAGAAAATGAAACCAATTTCCACTTATTTTATAACTCCCCCAATCAATACTGAACTGACTGAATCTGATGTATCTAATCAAGTTTCTGGTGCAAACATAAAAGTTCATGTTGTTCTTGAGCCTTAAGTGTCTAATGAACAGACTGCTAATGAAGGGTTTGATGCAAACATTTTACATGCTCCTGGTAATGAACATATAGTGTCTAATGAGGGATCTAATGCAAGCATTTTGCAAGATCATTGAAGATTTAGTGTCTAATGATGATCTACTATGTTGAGAGAGACAGAGATTTGCAAGCATTGATGACAAGCAAATTATAGTGCATTTTCATAGCTTGAGGAAACGTCGAGGCCATCTACTAGAAAGTCCCCATATCATGACAACATAGCGTAAATACTTATCTAATCTGTTGTCTGAGACTATTGGCATACTTGTGCAGGATAGATATATTGATATGCAGTTGGCGCACTGGTTATACGTGCAATTACACTTCGATATTTTCAGCCAGAGAACAAATAATTCAAGCAGGTACAGACCATGTTTGTAGTACTTGTACACCATGTTGTATTTTGTGTTTTTTGGTGCTTGCATCATTTAGTGTTTATAATCTGAACTACTTTGGATCATTAGCTGGTTTTCAGAGTGCATGTAGCTTCACATTTCTCAAGTTATGTTGATTTCCGGAGTGCAAGTGCATTCGTATTTTTTAAGTTAAATTTTCGCCCCTGGTAACTTGAATTCGTGGATCAGCCACTACACACAAATCATACACGAATGCCGGTACAAATTAAATGAAATGCAGGGACTTATGCTAGCTCGTTGTACAGGCTCACTTCAGCTCTGCTTGCGCTTGGGATGTTCCATGTACAAGTCCATGTTACCACTTGCTTCAATGTGCAGGCCTTGTGCTCCTTGCATCCCCCTTTGCGTTTTTTACACGACGAATGGTTGATCAACTAAGAGGAATCGACCTTGATGTTGTACCAGAGGACAGATAATTACAAGGTTATACGGGTGTGTAGGATGTGTACCAGATGCCGTAGCGCCGTCATGCTTCGCTAAAAAATGGATTTGCTTGTTTTAGATGATATCTCCAGAAGAAATAAGATTTAAAGTCAGAGTTGCATAGGCGTTTAAGCTATTAGAGTAGTGAAAGGATATCCAAACATCGTCGGAACAGTGCACAAGGGAGTGATGTGTGGATACCCAGTTCGGCCGGCGTTTGGGCATGCTCAACTAGCTAGAGCGCGTGTCACTTCAGAGCCGCTGAGGGTGATGCGCTGGCATTGGCTGGCCGCGCACGGATGCAAATCTTGAGTGGTAGCGGAGCGCTACGATGCGGTGGACGAGACCGTTGGTGAAGCCACAACGGCATCAGGGGGGCAGAGGTGCGATGATGTGCTCGGTGAAGTAGCCCTGATGAGCTGGGAGACGACATCGGTGAAGCGCACCTGATGCGGTGGAACTCGGTGTCTGTGAGGTACGTCGGTTGCGGCGGCCGACGTTGTCAGTGGACCACCCGCTGCAGTGGACGAGGGCGTAGATGAGGTAGCTCCGGTGCGGTGGTGGAGTGCGACCGTCGTCTTCGTCGTTGTCGTTCGGCACAAAGGTGGGGAATAGTGGGGAAAGAGACGAGACGAGGGGAGATTCGAGGGTTGGCGGCGAATTAGGGATTTGAGCAAAATCTGGTCACGGAAGGGGACGGTGGAGAAGAGAGATTTTGCAAGGCTGGAATTGGGGCCGTAAGATATTTCAATCCGAAACGTGGAAGCGCGAACTTATATTGTCGTCGTCCTTTTTTTGGGGGGGAGGGGGGTGGGTGTCTGGGTGCTACGCGTCCGTCCGACACACGCGACCACCCCGACAGGACTATGCTTCGGTGCCTTAAGGCACCTGCCTTTGTGTCCATGACATGTTGGCCCAACAGGTGGCTGGCCCACATGTCAGTGACCCAAAGGCAGTTGCCTTTAAGGCACCGAAGCAGCGTCCACCCCGACACGACCCTGGTCTGCCTAGTGCGCCTACATTTGAGAATGCAAATGAATCTTCTTTCATTTGCAAATGAATCTGTATGTATTACCATGCCCGTGTTTTCCTTGCAATAATTAGTCATTCGAAATGAGATACTCCATCCGTTCACTTTTGTAAGTCGTTTCAGACAACTTAAAATGAATTGTTTCGCACATTGTCTGAAATGTCTTCAAGGTCTTATAAAAGTGAACAGAGGGAGTACTATAAATTAATTAATGAGGAGTTATTTGAAAAAAAATCGAAACGGTACCCACGCTAACGTGGATTAGAGTGTGTGTCACATAATTAGTTATTTGAATTAGAGTGTGTGTCACGTAGTTAGTTATTTGAATTAGAGTGTGTGTCACGTAGCGATCTCCAATTCTATCGTGGATTTTGCATTTCACTATATCCGCGCTACTTTTTAAATACAAATTCATATGTATATGATGAACACCATGGTAGTGAGAAAACTTTTCGATGGATTCAAACATATGACCTACAAAATAGCAAAACAAACTGAGCCAATGTCAACTTTTCGAAACTTAGTATGGCATGAATTCAAAATAATTACCCGTATGCCTGGTCCTCGGTTCAAATCTTACAATGTGCACCGAATTGAAACATCGATATTAAGTCTCGTACTATGTACATTCAAATGTTGTTTTTAGCCCCCCCCCCCCCCGCACAAATGCTACATACTTCCTGTATCGGTCAATCTTCCTCTCCTAACCACCTTAGGAAGCTATCGGTTTCCAACACACGTTCATTCTTTCTCTCCATGTTTCGATCTCTAAGTCTCTCAACTACACAACCCCCTTTTCCACTCTGTTACCAAATATATTTACCTCACACACCCGCCATTGCACCCCATGCCGAGCTCTCTCTCTCCCCCCTCTCCCTCTCACCCTCTCGCGCTAAATACATGCATTGCCTATCTATCCCCCCAACCTCTCGTGCGCACGCACGCACGTTGTATATCTAGGTCACTCCCTCGAGACTGTCTCACTCTTTCTTCCGCACGGCGGGCCACACTTGCTCAATCTCGCTCTCTTTATCTGAGTCTCGTTTAACCTCGTTTTCTTTCACAAACAAATGATATATCTCCCTGTTCAGGCCTCGATCGACACACTCTATACTCTCTCACACAGATTGTCTATCTAGGTCAGTCCATCCAAGCCGTTGCCACTCTTTCGACCTCATGGTGGGCCACGCTCACTCAATCTCTCTCTCTGTGTCTCTCTCTGTATGTCTCGATTGACCTTGCTCTTTCTCGGACAACAACGATATATCACCATGTTTGATCCCAATTCGACCTATTCACATTGTATACTCTCTGACACACATCGTCTATCTACGTCACTCTCTCCAACCCGTCTCACTCTTTCGATCGCACGGCGACCCTATGTGATCGGTTGACCTTGCTTCCTCCCACGCACAAAATATATCTACACGTCTGTGACTGGATCATCTCTCAAGCTCTATCTTACAGCCCTCACCCTTGCCAGAAAGCTCAATCGGACAATATCTCTCGAGAGCATATATATTTTTTCAATGAATGTCGGACCACACTCAATTTGTCTCTCTATCTATATGTCCCTCGATTGACCTCGCTTTCTCATACCGTATCTTCCACGGGTTGAAGCTACTACCTCTCCATCCCTCGCAAAGCCGGAGCTATTTACATTGCGAGGGGCACTCCAACCTTGGATTAATTTGTGTAGGGATTTATTCCGGTCGGTCTAGATTATATTTTCGTAGCATTCGGCCCACAACTACTCCAAACACCGTTGCAACCCACGCAACTCCCCTAGTTGATTTCCCTCTGGCTCGGTCATCACTCTCTCGCACGTCCTTTCTCGCCTTCAACGTCGCACCATGGTATTATTGAAAAAACTATGTTGTTCTCTTTAATTATTATAAATAAGCTACAAAACTACACACCGATAGTCCACTTGGAATGGAACAAATTTCGACCCACAAATTAAAGTGCTACAAACTACACACCGAGGGGCCCACATGTTGTGAAACAAATTTGGACCCATATACAAATTAAAAAATAAAGGACGAGGATCGAACATGCAACCGGGCCTTCAAGCCGCACGTCAATAGGCAACATACGTAGAATAGCAATGTTTGTTGTACCCCCTTTGTTCACATAATGTTTTTATATTACCACAGCCTAATTAATGGATAACATGTAATATTATTTTTAGTACTATTCGCCATCACTTACTGGTGGGTTCCATGTGTGGTCTCTCTCTCCTCCCCTTCTGCGTTTAGACACACGAGCAAACAGGAAGAACTCACGGGCGACGTTGCCATTGGCCATATTTGGATGCGTTCACAACTCACGGCACTAGTTTCACGTATTAGCAGCACTAGTCAGTGTGTACGTGCAATGCACGTTAAGTTGGAAGTATATTAAGTGCATGCGGATATTAACTACTAGGATATTTTTTGCATGTTGTCATGTGATTAGCACTATTTTTGGCATGAAATTAACTGCACGCTAAACATGTTGAGCGCTCGACATTGAAGCAGTCTAGGTCGTTGGATGACAAGGAATACATGTGTCTTGATGACGTTTTATATTTAATTTGATACGGCTCTAGCAGAACATTCAATCGGTCAAACCATACATTTTGTTCAGTCTGACTCCGAAAATAAACGGAAATGATAAACGTTTGGATTTTAAGCATGGCAATCCGAACGTTTTTCATGGAAAATTTAGATTAGCGGCAGCGGCGGGGGCGTCTCGCGGTGGGAAGAGGCTCCTCTGTCGTGCTCTGTGTGTTGTTGGGCCACTGACCGACGGCGACGGCGGCGTCTTGCGCCGTTGTTGGCGTACTCCTGGACGTTGGCCCAGCTTCAAGGAAGGCCAAAATGTTCTGGACTTTGGAGCGAGTCAACTGGCGGGAGGAGACGACTGGCGTTGGTGCAAGGAAGCGGTCAACGGCGGCCATCCATGCCACTGAGGGGGGCACTGGCACCCATGTGGGGATAGGCGCTGTCAACGGCGCGGCGGAGACATTCATGTGCATGGGCACTGGCACGGGCGCGCATGTCAGTGCACGCGCAGGCGCATGCGCTGGTAGGTGCACGGGCACTGGTACAGGCATGCGCGTCAGTGCACGCACAGGCGCATGCGCTGGCAGGTGCACGGGCGCGTGAAAGTCCGCGGGGACCTCGTGGAACCCCGTGGGATCAAGCTCGGCAACAATGTGTGGCTCCCAGCCCATCAATGCCACGGCGATGGGCGCTGGCGTAGTCGGGGCGACGGGAGCCGGAACGGGAGCGGGGAGAGGCGCGGCGTCTTCCCGCAAGGCCAGTTGAAGCTCGTCCCAAAGCGCCTTATGTTCTTGAGACTCCGGCTGGGTGTCTTCCTCAGGAAACTAGAACACTAAGGGCAGACCATCGTGATGCGGCATGGCGTACGTTTAGGTCAGGCTAGTTGGAGGTAGACGACAGGAGAATCGGAGAGGAAGAGAGAGGATTGTAGCGATACCTGGTAGTGTGGGGTTAATTTTAAACCCTGGCGCCGGTGACATTAAAAGTGGGAGCAGTTGCGACGGCGGTGGGCGGTGGAGCCTGGTCAAAGGGCTCGCCTCCCGGTGAGCCTGCACAGCGGTCTGCTCGCATGCCTCCGTGACAGCCGGTGCAGTGGTCTGCTCGCACGCATCCCGTCGACTCACACGCTTGCTCGGACGGCACCTACCGATGAGAAGCGGGGACTCATGGCGGCACGTAAACGCCCATAGTTTCAATAGTGAAAGCGTTCGCCTTAACATGACAGGTCTTTGTTCCAAAATACCTTGGCTCTTCATTTGTGCAACTTTTCATAAGCAGCTTGTCTCAAATTGAAGAAAAAACTTACGAAGTAATATTTGTGCCATATCACGTGACCATGCTTAGTTTCAAGAATTTATGCTTACTTTTGGATTTTCTGAAATTTAAGATCCATGATTCGAAACAATATAATAACCTGCATCATGCAATAAATTTTCAAGCCGTACATCTGTCCTGTTGTATTTCTTCAGAAAGGATTTGGTCAAACACTTTGCTTTGTTAGACTTCAGACAAGTTATATATGCAGAGTAAAAGGATAATCCCTCCGTACCAGTGCATTGCTGATATATTAACTCAAGTACTAGGCACGAACAAACGGGCTCAATTCTGTGCTCATCATGGTGTAGTAGTAGTAGTACCAGGCAATGCAGTTGACGGGTAACCTTGACGAGCGGCGACCGAGTTAATTGAACCATGCTCGGCACGGTGGGTAACGTTGTCTAGCTACTAAAGCATCCCTCCATTGTTCATCAGTAGTTATTATGGACCGGGGACATGAGGGGAATTTCCTAGGGCTGGAATTCTGGCCGCCAGATATTTCGACTTGAAACGCTAAGGCTCGACTGGTTGGGGTTGCCTAATATGCGTACCACGCACGCCACCGAAGGACACGAGCCCGATTTTTTTAGGATCAACACGAGCCAAGGTTTGGCTGGTACGCCGTTGGGTCCTACCATTCGAGAATACGAAAGAAACCTTTTAAATTGCCGAACGAATCTATGTGTATTACAATACCCGTATTTTCCTTGCAAATACTAATATCAACGTGGTAATTGATTTATGACGAGTTGTTGAATTAGAGTGAGTTTGTGATATAGTGATCTCAACGTGGATTTCACATTTCATGGTATCCCTAGTAAGTTTTCCAATGCAAATTCAAATTTAAAAGATGAACAATATGGAGGTAAGAAAACTTTGTATGTATCAAGCATATGACCACACACAGACACACACAGACACACACGCACGAACACAACAACAATCCAATAAGTATAGTGCATCTATTTTTCCAAACCATGCATGTATGACACGAATTCGAAAATACTCCTTCTATTCCTAAATATTAGTCTTTTAGAGAGTTCAACAAGTGACTACATACGGAGCAAAATGAGTGAATCTAGACTCTAAAATATGTCTATATACATCCGTATGTGCCAGTCCATTTGAAGCCTCTAAAAAGACTAATATTTAGGAACGAAGGGAGTAAAATGTAAGACATCCATGGTCCTCAGTTCAATATTTAAAATGAACATGAAACTGAAACATGAATATTAAGTCTAGTACTACAGTACATGCAAATGTTGTGTTTAGGCGGAGCTATGATTGTCGGGGGTCAACCCCTCGACCTTAGATAAAATTGTGGAGCTCTGTTTCAGGTTTTATAGATTATATTTGTCCCCACCCTCCCAACCACCGATTGGTTGTGCACCCCCACCCCTCCTCCCTGGGAGAATATCATGTGCCCCCATACCTTATATGCTATATGCCGATACGAGTTGCTTGGAGCTTGTAGATATGAGATATAGCAGCTCACATCATGTGTCTTAATATTTTTGCAGGAAACCTTGATGAGTTTGAGAATTGCACACAATTTGTACAAAAACTACTTAGATGCCCTTTGATCCCATATCCAACGACCTCGAAGCTCGTATCACCGTAGCATCTAAGATGAAGGAGGACATCATATTCTCCTGTATGTAAGAATATCATGTGGTACCACACCTTAGATGCTTTGGTGATACAAGCTCTTCGGAGGCGTTGGATTTGTGACCCAACACCTCCTCGGTGGTTCAAATGGCTTTTTGCAGAAAAGCCCCAAAAGAGTTCGGCCACTGCTTACAAGCACAAAGACTACTCAGATGCCAGTCGATCTCAGATCAAACAACCTCCAAGCTCGTATCACCGTAGCATCCAAGCTGCGATAGCACCTTATGTTTTCTCGCACGGGAGAGTATGAGGTGCTCCCGCACCGTAGATTCTATGGTGATACGAGTTCACTAAGATCTAACGGCCGACAGTAGGAGGTTTGAATGTTTTTGCAATATACGGCTGATAGAGTTTGGGAAATGCGCAGAAAGTACAAGTACTACGCATGTGCCATCTGATCACTGATCATACGACCTAGATGCTCATATCACCGTAGCGGGTAATTAAGCTACGGGGAGAACCTAATATGACACTGAGGAGCTGTTGGATCGAAGATGCAGCGGCACACATGAGGCCTGAATGTTTTATTTGCAAAAAAACCTTTGGAGAGTTTGGAAATTGAGCATAATTACAAAGAATACTCCCAAGCTATTGGATCTCACTTCCAACGGTGTAAAAACCCGTATCACCATAGTATCTAAGCTACGAGGTGGATGTGTTATTCTATGTCGCTGTCATTTTTGTTCGTAAACTTGCAAAAAACATGTAACTCGTGTCGCTACTTGTCTAACCACACAAAGTGTTTGTTCAAAAAAAACCATCCTACACTGAAATATCGTAACAACACACGGGGGTCCCACTTGTCATTAATCCAATTTGGACCTAAAACTAACAAATCTGAAAGATGAGATTCGAACTGGCAAGCTGGACTACAAAGCATAAGTCGATAGCCTGAAAAAACGAACGGTTGTTGGCTTTGTCCCATAACTTGATTTTATACAGTACTTGTGTTGAGTAGAGTAGAGGGAGTCCCAGGTCAACACGTGCATGACCGTTGTCTCACTTACTGGTGGGTCCCTGGTCTGTGATCTCAATCTCTCTTCTCTCCATCGTCTGACCTTTGCACGGGCTCACACGAAGAGCGGCGCTAGCTTGCCGTGGTGTTATTACAACTAAAAAAATCTTGGAAAATAGAAGAACCGCCTAGAACAAGAGACGTTGTGGCTGGTCGAGACGGAGCTAACCACATCTATCCTGCGTGCCATGTTTGCATGATGAAGTTGTGTGGCTAGTGGGGTGTTTTCGACCGACTGGCTGGGTCCCGAGGTCGAACCATAGGTACTACGTCTGATACAGTATATTTTTACACGCACATTTTTCCTCTAGGCCGAGACGTGGCACACCCTACCGCGCGGTTTCGGGGTCCTCCCAGGTGGTGCACGCATATATTCTTCCTGACATGGGACGCCCTACCGCGCGTTTTCTGGGTCCTCCTCGGTCGTAGCGCCGAAGCAAGTAAATGAGTCGTCAAATCACGAAAGACCACCTTTCCCGCCGAGTACATCAGTGAAGCACGGTGGCTAGCTAGTTGGGCTAGTTCGATCGATTAGCTAGGCCGCCATGACATTTGTTTTTTCACCCCTTTTTTATCTACTTGCCTGCAGATAAATTTAAATATCCACCATGGCGTTGCTTTGGTGTTTGGGTGCAGCAGGATTTTTAATTTTTTGATTGACGGGAGTAGGCGCGACAGGATTTTTAATTTTTTGATTGACGGGAGCAGGCGCGGCAGCAATTAGTCACGATGACTCCGCCTGTAAAAACCCACTGCTCCCTGATGTGAGAAGTCGTCAACTGCTGTTCTACCGTGGTGAAAACCAAAAGATTCCCTGCTCCCTCCGCCTTCCCGTAGATTGCATTGCCTTTCAGCCGTTTCGCCCCCTTTGCTTCCTCTCCCCATTGCTTCTACCTGGTGCCATGGCGGCGCCGCAGATCACGGAGTCCGAGGTGAGGCGCCTGACACTGGCTCCCATCGACCGGGAGCGAGCTTTGTGGGCGGTTGCACCCTGCATCACCAACGTTGTGCGCCTCGAGAAGCAGAGGGACTTCGGTGGTGTCTAGGCACCCTCTGCATGGGCAAGTCCATGTCTCGGCGCAACATGACCGTTGGATCAAACTCAGACAGTGCAGATCAGTCACTGTAGCACAAAGCGTGTTGGTGTGTTTGGTTGCATTCTCATCTCAATATAGTTGTTTCCTCTTCGTGTATATTTGTCAACCTACTAGTGTGGACTCATGCACCCTTCCTGCACTCTGCCAAACACTATTTGTGCTTCATATGGTTCATGTTTCGTTGAGTACTGTAGCACCATACTCTCCGTGCGCTGTGGACCTAGTTCTCTTAACATTGATCTCACCATTCATTCTCGACCGGACAGTCAAAAAAGCGGTACTATGTTACATATAGGAGTAGTTGACATGCGCAAAACATCATTTGTTATCGTCATATCTTACTACACTAGCAACAAGATTTTGTAGTACTAATGTATGAACCACTACACATGCCTAGTAGTAGGACCACTATGTATGTTCAAGTGGCTGCCGTGTTTCGCACTCCTCCGTCGTAAGAGTGGAAACGCTTGCTGTAATCATTTTTTTCTTCAGAAAAACAGTGGACACACTCTACCGTGTGGATCCTCCTCCAGCCATGCACTAAATTACTCACTTTCGCCGACATGTGGGACAGCCAGCACCTGGGTCCACCAGCCATGCACTAAATTACTCCGTATTAGAGTCACGGTAGACTACCCCGATCGAACCGCCGCAGTAGTGCCCAATGAGCCATCAAATCACAAAACCCCCTCCTTTCCAGCAGTAAGTTGGACGGACGAAGAAACCATCATTTCACTCTTCTCTCTCAGCTTCCTCTCTTGAAGAAAACCCCCACTCGCTTCGCTTCTCCCTCATCTCGTTCCTCCTTTCACTCTTGTCTCTCAGCTTCCTCTCTTGGATGGACGCCGGAGAACCGGCCGACGAGATGTCTATGGCTCTGGCCAAAACCGTCAAGGCTCATGGTAGGAAGAGGCGCAGGCACCCCGCAGAGACTACCGCAGACAAGCTCAAAGCCGGCCCTGTACAAGCCCCCCTCTCTGGGATCCCTCATTAAGCAAGTCTAGGTAATGTCTCTTGTTGACGATCTTTTTCTCGATCTTGATCGTGTTTTTACATCTAACACGTAGTACTAGTACTGGTAGTACAACTTTCTGGGTGATCTTGCATGTGATTTTAGTGTGCCAAATGACGGTTCTAAATTCCTCTTTTGACCAAAACATGCGAGAGGTTGACACTAATTTCTTATAGATTACTTTCAACTACTCCCTCTGTCCCAAATTTCTTGTCTTAGATTTGTCTAGATACGGATGTATCTAATACTAAAATGTGACTTGATACATCCGTATCTAGACAAATCTAAGACAAGAATATTGGGACGGAGGGAGTACTTTATGAACATCAATGCTACCTTTTAAGAGCGTATATTTGCCTCAGTAACTTGTGTTATGAATGTTGCATGTAATCCCTCTGCTATCATGCCTTTGAAGACATGTTCTAGTGTCTTTGTTCACTCATTTCTATGTGTATATGTAGTCATATATGGAGTATAATATCGAAAATCATGTTATATTTCTGAACGGAGGTAGTAATAAAATATGGTTTCTGTTTGAATTAGAACCAGGTCCGCGGTGGAGATGAAGTTCTCAAAGTCATGCCATGTGAACTGGAAGACCTGACGATGAGTTCTAGTGCTGAACTATCCAGCTGCTGTGTCCTTGTCGCCATGTGTCCTGAACTAGTGTTTTCCTATAGCATTTTTGTCAGGCGTGTTCTTGAGGCTGTACTTGACCACAACAATTTCCTGGCTATGCCTTCGATTACGAAGGGTGTGGTTCTTGTAAAGCTTCCCAACAAATCTGATGCGGCCTGTCTTCATCATCATGTTTATGAGTGGAAAGACCACTCTGTTAGCTTCTCCAAGGTTGACAAGATGGTGATGGTGCGTGTAGACATCTCACACGACGTCCATGGCCTAGTCAGTTATGCGGGGTTCATCCCGTAGGTCGGTGGCAAGAAATAGTCTGCAGAGTTTAGTTAGTGCAACTTTGCTTGTCTGTAGTAAGTACTATTGTTCAGTACTTTATTTGTGTTTATGAACCCTGTATTGTTTATTAGTACTGCCGCTTTTGGTGTGTGGTCAGTCCTGAGAACGGTCAATGTTAATGTCTGTCCACTCAATTCAGTCTATATATTTTGAAGTATCCAGATAATATTTTTTGTGAGGACAGTTTATCAATTATGGTTACACTCCAATATCTGTATGCATTGCAGGGTTTATCGCACCCACCAGGATTTCCAATCCCATGGATGTTCGGTCCATACAATTTGGCACGACCTTTGGACTGTTCTGCTTGTGGGAGTAGGCTGGGCCCCTGCATGCCACGCGTAGTTGGACGATCAATCTTCTGTTTAGTACTTCAACATAGTGATTTCCTGGTAAGGATTCACTCGTGTCACATCAAGTAAATCTTATTGATTTACTGTCTAAATCTTATTGATTTAATGTCATGTTTTCTTTCTTTTCCTGCAATTTTATGATGCAGGTTTTGCCATGTGACATTCATCACAGAATAAACCGTTTGGTTTGCTCTACGATGGCTATTTTTGCAGGTTTCACTTCTTATGTCGTGGCAGTAATGAAGGCACTGTCCATCACTTATATTACTGGAAAAAATTGGATCAGTCTGTTGTCTGAGTACAAGCTGAATCCCTATGATGAACTGCAGTTTGGTTTAACAAAAACGCCACAATTATTCCTTCTCGTGTTTAAAGGAAATGAAGAAAAAAACTGGATCACGGTCATGGATCCTAGTCAAGTTAGAAAGCTGATCATAGCAGACCAGACACGATCGCCGCTTTCTCGCACAGATCGAGCACCGGCAGTTGCTCTAGCACTGACAGCGGCAACAGCTCAGTCTGATCTAGCTGAGGATTGGGCACTGACCGCATCAGCGGATCAGTCTAATCTACCGGATGATCGGGCATCGACACCGGCACCTGCTCTGACACCGACACCAGCTCTACAAGGAGCACCATCTCCGACAGCAGCAGCGGCTTCGGCACCTGCACCAACACTTGCACTTGCATCTGCTCCAGCCCGTGCAGTTGCACCGGCAACAGACTAGGCTGCAGTTCGCACTTCATATACCAAAGTCCTTACAAAAACTGACATGTCACCTTCTTGGTAAGCATTGGCCACCCAAGTGCTTCGTTCTTTTTTCTTTCCATGTTGTTTCACATGATTCACTGTGTTGATCTGACTGTTTGGGTATGTCTTCTTGTTTGCAAACAGAGAATTCCTAGAGCAATGAGGGGGTCATTCAACAATCTGGGCGACCGCGGCCAAGTTTCTCTTACCATGCGCAGCCTTGGTGTGAATGAACCTGCTCAATAGACCGTAAGTACAAAGGATGGTCGCATGATTATTGATGCTAAAGGATGGTCAAGGTTCAAATCTAAATCATATCTTGTGGTAGGGGATGATGTCAAAATCAAACTTTCTCGTCAAGGAGAGCTGGTCCAAATCAACTTTGATATTCTTCAGTAGCAGCACGCAACTGCCGAACTGATACTCCCTCTGTAGTACGACAATATTATTTATCACATGGTATATCGTTGATAGAATTGCAACTCTGATTGCTGGTTAGGAACTGTCGTTCTATTTCATTCCAACAGTTGCCATGCTTTATTCAATTTTGTGTATTCGCCTTGCGACAGCATCTAAAACCAGCGCCGTACCGACTGCTTGCAATATGAAAAGCGCTGAGGTAGAACACATGGGCCTCCAAACATGTAGGGTCGGCCTGCGGCCCAAAGTCCAGAACCGTGAGCCTATCTGAGTATTATATTCCCTGCTGAACCCCCATAATGCCCGTGCGTTGCAGAGGGAGTATATTTCTCGGCAAGGTGAGCCTGTGATATAGAAGATTTGTATATTTTTTTACAGAGGGAGTATCTCTCTGTCAAAAACTATATTTATGTGTAACTAGTTACTCCTGTCTTTCTACTTCCTTTTGCTGATATGTGGGGCAACCGGCAATGGGGTCCACGTGCCATATGCACAAATTAGAGTGCACAACTTCACGGTAGACACACCCCAATCATAGCGGCGCAGTAATGCCCAACGAGCCGTCAAATCACAACCCCCTTTCCAGCTTTAGCAGTAAGCTGGACGGATGAAGCGACAATATTTCACTGGGCCTGAATCCGCTAATCCCTCGTCTGCTTGTTTAGAGAAAACCCCCTCCCGGTGATTGCATAGGGTTTTATCATGGTGAACCAGGTACGAATTCTTCATCCATCCCCGCTAAATCCAAGTCCCTTGCTCGCAGCTAATGCTAGGATGGCAGCCGCCGCTGTTGATGCATTTTTCTTCCTACTGAATCTAGTGTGTTTCATTTGCAGTGCCCAAAGTGCGAGTACCCTACAGGTTTCTGCGCCCTCGGCGAGCCACACTTGTTCCTTCAAATCCTAACACAACATTTTGAAACGCGCACAGTATGTTCCTAGAATCCTCTTTTCTATCCGGGAGGGTGGGTTTTTTTTGAACATGTTGTGTTCTCATATTATTTTTCCTGCAGTGTATTATTTGCTCTGCCAGAACATATGTACTCAAGATGCTTGCCCTTGCCATAACTGAATACACCAGTTTAATGGTCATAGTGAAGACAAGCCATTGATATAAGTTCCGAGTTGGGTTCATGAACCAAGAAGATCGCTGCTTTTTTTATGGCCGAAGTTGGATAAACTTTCTCAAGTGTTACGGACTGAAAGTTGGCGCATGAATGTTGATGGAAATAGCAGAACCTGGTCTCATCTTAACTGCGATCTTCTACCCTGACATCGTTCCAATTGTTCATCCATGTTAGTTTTGTATCTGGTTCTTGCTTGTTGCCTCGATTACTTCTTAATCCACCTATTCTGTCTAACTAATCACAATTTAACTTTAGAAGTAGCAACGAATCTCTCATGAAGATGCTACTTCTAACTAATATATTCTTATAATTGGTGGCACGTGTAGGTTTTTTCAGAGTAAAGCAGTCTGCTCGTTTGTTACTCTGTAATAACTTGGCTGTTACTAACGGCACTAAAGTTGACTGGATCGACATCCACAAGTTCCTACACTTTATCGATCGTCTTGAGGTCCTTGTGGGGTGTTTCAATGGTGGAAGGCCACGTGGGATATGTGTGCCACTGCCACACTCGTTGAACAGGTCCAACTGTGTCGAGACATTTATGGTACGAGCTGTTTTCTGTTATATATGTTGTTCATAAACTATTGCTTATACACAGTTTTACAGCTGTGATCTTCTTGAAACAGGAACTGTCGAGTTCTATTGTTCCGATACAGATGCCTGCCCATGGCCGGGTCAGACTTGCGCTTGGTCACAACATGATGTTTATGTCGACCTACTCAATTCCCCTTGGAGGTGAAAAGATACTTATTCATGGGTGGTCTCAAATAATGAAGGCCCGTCCATCTTGGAGAATAGGACAGAAGATTATGTTCATGCTTTTCCATGGCTCTAAAGCGAATATCCTGTTTATTGACCACGTTTCGAGATGAAGCCGCTTTCAGAAGGTTGTGGATGCGCGGGGTGACACCTGGGCCTTGTCCTGGGGCTTGACGGCCTCACCCTTGGTTAATTGAAGGAAAAGTAGCACTGTTCGAGGCGTGCTTTGTACGTTTTAACCTGTATAAGTAGTCAATCCGTTTGGCAGCCAGAAAAGCACACATAGCACCTGGCCTATGTTTCTGTGGATGTACAACATTCCTCCCTGGTTATGCATGAAGAGGAAGTACATTCCCCCCTGGTTATACATTCAATCTGTATCTGGGGCTGCTGAAAGAGGAGCTAGACACGCTGTGGAAAACGCCAGCCAATACGTGGGACGCCATAGAGAAAGAATATTTCCCTATGAGAGCCGCACTGCTCACGATGGTGCATGACTATCTCAGTTACAGATATCTCGCGGGGCAGGTGGTCCACGGATTTTCTGGATGCGTCAGGTGCATGGATGACACAACGTATCGCCAGCTAGATAGAGATCCCGGGTCTTCGAAAACCATGTTCATGGGTCAAAGGAGGTGGCTTCGCGATGATGAACCGTGGAGAAAACGCAAGGATCTGTTCGATGGTGAAACCAAACCCCGAAGATGACCGCGTACGAGGAGCGGCGAGGAAATAGATGAGTTGTTGAAAAATTGGAAAGATTGTCCACTGCCGAGAAAGAACCAAAAGGCGCCAGAGCCGGGAAAGAAGTGAAAGGCGCCAGAGCCGCTGCTGAAGGTATGGAAAACGAGATATGTTTTCTGGGACTTGCCGTACTGGAAGATCCACCCTGTGCCTCACAGCCTTGATGTCATGCATATCACAAAGAACGTGTGCGAGAGTGTGCCTGGTACCCTACTCAACATGCCAGAGAGGACCAAAGACGGGCCGAAAGCAAGGGAAGACTTGAAATCAATGGGCATCAGGGAGGAGCTTCACGCTAATGATGATGATGATGAGGCGAAGTAGGACACAGAAAGTCGTCACAAAGGCAAAAAGGCCAAGAAGACCAGAAATGACTACCCTCCCGCGTGCTTCACTCTAAGTCCGGAGGAGATCGAGCAGTTTTTCACCTGCCTCGTAGGAGTAAAACTTCCTTATGGTTACGCGGGGAAGATAAGCAGATACCTAGACCCAGCGAAGCAGAAGTTCAGCGAGATGAAGTCTCACGACTGTCACGTGCTGATGACGCAGATACTTCCAGTTGCAATCTGCGGGATCATGGACGCGCACGTCCGTGAAACGCTATTTGGCCTATGCAACTTTTTCGATGTCATCTCTCGGAAGTCGGTTGGCGTGAGGCAACTCAGAAGTCTATAGGAAGAGATCGTGGTGATACTATGCGAGCTTGAGATGTACTTCCCGCCCGCATTCTTCAACGTTATGGTGCATCTGCTGGTCCATATCATGGAGGATATCATCCAACTCGGGCCGACGTTCCTGCACAGCATGATGCCGTTCGAAAGGATGAATGGTGTCATCAAAGGATACGTTTGCAGCATGTCATCTCCAGAGGGAAGCATAGCCTGGGGCTTTCTGACCGAAGAGTGCATCTCCTACTGCACGAATTATCTAGGCATCAAGAACCCCATTGGTCTGCCCATCAACATGCACCTCGGCAGGCTCGCTGGATGGGGTCACCGTGAGGGTCGCCGTGAAATGCATGTCGACTTCGAGGGTCAACTCGCTGACTTTGAAAGAGCAAACCTAGTTGCGCTACAACACATAGACGTGGTCGATCCTTGGGTGGTAGAGCACAAAACCTTTATTGAGAAGACGTACAATGACCAAGGCCAGTAGAGGACGGACGGAGATATAATCAAAGAGCACAACTCATGTTTCAAGCGTTGGTTCAAGCAGAAGCTTCTGTCGTATTCTTCCGCGGAAGGACAACTCATATTCGCCTTGTCACAGGGCGTCGAGCACAACCTGATGACCTATGAGGCGTACGATATCAAAGGCTACACATTCTACACCGAGGACAAGGACATGAAGAGCGATGGTTATCAGAACTCTGGGGTAACGATGGAATCCTACATCGGTAACAACAAGGACAGATACTACGGAAGGATCGAGGAGATCTGGGAGTTGAGCTACACTGGAGAGAAGGTCCCGATGTTCCGTGTCAGATGGGCCAAGAGTGTCCTAAAAGAAGACCAGTATTTCACCACCATGGTTATACCCAAAGCCAAATCCAAGACCGTGGGCGCAAACGTCACCGCAAAAAATGAGCCATGGGTACTGGCTTCCCAAGTGGACCAATGCTTCTACATTACCGACCCGTCAAAGCCCAGTCGTGTTGTCATGAGGAGAGGCAAAAGGAAGATCATCAGAATGGATGGAGTCGCCAATGAGCAAGACTTCGACAAGTACGGCGACCCGAAGATGGAACATGACGACGACGATGAAGTAGCAGCATACACCACAAGAAGAAGCAGGACCACCCTACCTAAAGGACATCCGTTCCACAGAAGAACTCCGTTTGCGAAAAAGAAGGGCAAGAAGATTGTGAACAGATAGCTAGCTAAGATCGATTGTATTTAAATCGTAGTCTTCATTTCTCGATTGTATTACATGGGCACTTTTTGAACTCATGAATATTTTTAAATTTCATGGGCACTTTTTGAATTCATGAATATTTTTTCAAATTTGATCTCTATCCCCCTCCATCTCGATTGCTATGCCCCTCCATCTTGATCTCGACCCCCCCGCACCCTCCCCCGCTAGCTCCATCGCTGCTGACGACCCACCGCACCCTCCCCCGCTCCACCACCACCGCCGACCCACCGCACCCTCCCCGGCCCGCTCCACCGCCGCCGAGGACCCCCGGCCTAGACCCTCCCCCGCTCCACCGCCGCCGACGACCCACCGCCGCTGAGCACCCCCGGCCCGCACCCTCCCCCGCTCCATCGCCGCCGAGCACCCCCATTTGATGATATTTTCAAATAACAAATTTGATAATATTTTTTCATATTCATAAAAAAATATTACTGTTTTATAAAAAAATTATTACTGTTTTTATAAAAAAATATTAAAAAATAGCAACAAAAAAAATAATAATAATAAACATACTAATGGCGCACCGCTTGGGGGTGCGCCATTGCCATCTAAAAAAACATTCTAATGGCGCACCGCTCGTGTAGTGCGCCATTGCTATCTAAAAAAAACATTCTAATGGCGCACCACTCGGGTAGTGCGCCATTGCTATCTAAAAAAACATTCTAATGGCGCACCGCTTTGGGGTGCGCCATTAGAAATCTTCCCCACTAGCTCTAACTCGCCCGACCCCTTCGTCCCTCCCTCTCGCCAGATCCACTTCCCCCTAGCTCTGCCCCGACCCACGACGCCGCCGCCCCCGCGCCCCCCACCACTGCAGCTCCGCCATCGCCGACGCCTCCGCGACCTCGCCGTCGCCGACAGCCTCTCCGCCATCTACCACGATGCCGGCCACCTGCTCCTCATCGTGCACGGGGCGCTCTTCCTCGCGCTCTCGTCACCAACCACGACGCCGGCAACCTGCTGCATTGTTTCCAGCAGAGGTTACTCCACCTAGCTGCAGCACTCATGCGCTTGGCGGCTAGGGTTTGCCTCCAGCCCCTCCCCTCCCCCATCAACGAGAGGAGCATCCGGTGCCCCCGCCCTCGAGTTTGTCGACGGCGCCGTCCTCCAGCCGCAGCCGCCGCAGGTACCGAGCCCCCGATTCCATCTTCCCCCTTGCCCCCATTTTTTTCCTCGATCCAACCCATCTTTCAGATGCAACTCTGTGATCTCCATCTTTTAGATGTTATAGTGTATAGGAGCAACTTTGCACCAATGCATGATTCTAGTTAAAGTGCCAAACATTCTTAAACAAATGATTTTTTTTGCAATTTTACTTGATTACTTTGATCTTCTAGATGCTTTAGTCTCATTGTAGATTGAATTTGTTCACGCCATACATCTGTGTTGTGCTTCATAGGCAGCAACAATCGTTCTTATCGATATATGGCTGATAGATTATTTGGTGCACCCATAATATCCCTCACAATCCCCTCCAAACATATATAGCCTTGGGTAGAGAGAGAAGAGTGGGTTTCAGTTTACTCTGGGCAGTGATGTGCACTGGAGTAGCCCTGTTGACATAGCTCATAGCAGTAGGTATTTCAAAAAATATGGAGTAATGCATAAATTTGTACTCCAGCAAGTTTACTTCAGTACTCAGTTTAAAATTCAGTTTACTCTTAAATGACAGTAATTTAGTTTACTGTTAAATTTCAGTTTCACAGGCTAGTTTCCAACAAACAAAGCCTATGCTTATGAAGAATAAATCAGCTGAAATGAGATACTGATCCTTTTTACTTTGTTTGTTCAGATTGTTGGAAATTTTAAGCTCTCAATCACCAAAGGCCAGTTCAGTTCTTTGAATTCAACCATTTAGGTGAACTACAACTAGGAGGATTTTGGAGTAGTACTCTGAAACTATTGCTGTTAGAATATGCTGTTACTTGCTGTCAGTTAACTGAATCAGTACAAAACTCTTCTATGGAGTTAACCGAAGATCAGCAAGCAAATCAAAATCTGCAACACATTTTCTTCAGTCCCTCACTAACAACACAATTTCTTTAGTCTAGTGATGCAACAATTTCTTCAGTCTAGTGTAAATGTAACTGACTACTGGTCAAATACTCTAGCGTATTTAGTGTAAGTCTAGTCTGAAACTAGTAGAGCTCTTGGTGATTTGCAAATTCTGTTTAAATAAAAATTTGGTACATGACTACTGATCATGTATGAAAAGATGTTGCTACTGGATGAGCATTTTGATGATATTGGGAGTATTTTGATGATATTGGGGGGTTTTGTCTCCGACCATCGTGTCGTGATGATATTGTGGGGTGTTGTGGGGTTGCAGCTGGGTGGGGGTGGGGTAATGATTTTGCAGGTACCACGAGAGGCCCTTGAGTTTGCCGGAATGTTGATTAACTTCCGTTCTGGCAAATTCGGGTACTCCATATGTCCTATTTTTAGCAAAGGTCATGCTGAAATTTTCCGTGAATTGTAGCATGACTTTGCTAAAAATCGGACATATGGGGTACCTCTTACTAATGCATGGGCTGGGGTATCTTAGTACTTAATTAAGTAGGATCAACTGCCTCTTGTGTTATGCATGGGCCTCGGCGTCGACAAACCCTAAATGATAAAACCATGGCTTTTAGGGTGACTCGGTGTCGATAAGAACCTAAATGATGAAAGCTTAGGATTTTAGGGTGCCTCGGCGTCGACAAACCCTAAATGATAAAAGCTTAGCTTTTAGGATGCCTCGGTGTCGACAAACCCTAAATGATGAGACCATGATCTTGTTCCTTGACAATAACCAACTTTTTGACCAAACTTTTTTCCTATTTAGAGCGAAACATGGCCCACAACGATGAGGCCGGCGGTTCGGGCGGCAAGCAATTCTGGGAGCTGTCCCAGGAGATGGAGGAACAACCTCACCGCTATGAGGTCACCGCGGAAGATACCGATCCTGACTACACAACCCCTAGTGGCATCGGGGATGACACCACTGATGCTGCCGCCGAGGATGCCACCACTGATGTTGCCGCCGAGGATGCCACCACTGATGATGGCAGCGCATGCACAGATGGCAGCCAACCGAATAGGTAACGGAAGGACCGGTGCCCGAACGCACTCCGCACCGTCAAAGAGGAATTTACTCAAGTGGACTCCGACGGGAATCAAACGGAGCCCAAACAAATAGTCAAGGGCTACTCGGTTCAGCTCGGGTGCATTCTCCGGAGCACCGTCTTGATCAACACCGAGAACCTAAGGCATAAGGACCGAGGGAATTTGTGCAACCTCCTCTTCACGAAGCTGCACGAACGATACAAGTTCCCTGCTGAATTTGAAAACACACGCCTCTCAGGGAATAAAGTGAACAGTGCCGCCCTCACGAGGATGAGCACGACCCTGTCTACTTGGAAAAGCACGGTGAAGAGAATGATTGAAAAAAGGTGATAGTTATGAGAAGATCAAGGCGAAAAATCCTTTGATCAGCGAAGATGACTACAAGGAGTTCAAGATCAAGTGCGAGAGCAGCGCAACCTCCGAATCAAGTCAGTGGGGGAAAGAAATGTAGGAGTTGAACTTAGGGGAACACAAACTCGGTCCCGGCGGTTACAGAGTGGCGGAGCCTATATGGGACAAGGAGGACGCGGAGCGTGCCGAGCAAGGCCTACCGCCCCGCTTCGAGAAATATCGTGACAAGCAGACCATGAACTATGTCAGGGCCCGGTACAAGGAGGACCCAGTAACAAAGGAGCTTACCAAGGATCCGAAGACCAGGGGGCTTGAGATTGTTCTGGCGCAGGAGACTGAAAGCAGTAGAGCAGGGTCATCTCAGAGCACCCCTTGGGACAACACTCTAAATAGGGCGTTGAACGTAATGAAAAACAAGGATAAGCTTAGTAAGCCGTCGTCAGCTGGTCGTGTGGCTGGCAAAGGCTTGTCCACAAAATGGTTGTCATACTATAACGCTTGTGGGCGAAAGGAGAGAAAGACCAGCTCGGAAAGCCAATCGCCCAAGGTTCTAGAACACAAGGCACAAGTGGCGCGGATTCCAGAGATTGTCCAAGAGCAAGTGCAACAACAACTGGGATCGATGCTCACCGGCATTATGCCTACCTTGATTCATGGGCTGACGACGTGGATTGCGAGCGGCCAATAGGGGCCGCCCCCGATTCCCAGCTTCACGGCCAGCTACTCGCACAACGCGCAGGCGGCGCCATTGGTGTCTCCGGCGAAGGCGGTATTGGTGTCTCCGACGCCGGCACGGGCATTGGAGCTTAATGCACCTGGGTGTACGCCAGCCGGCACCTCGGCAGCAAGCGACCCCTCCGTCAGTTGCACACCCGCCGTTGGCGGTTGTCGGTGTCAAAACTGGCGGATCTCGGGTAGGGGGTCCCGAACTGTGCGTCTAGGCCGGATGGTAACAGGAGGCAGGGAACACTTTGTTTTACCCAGGTTCGGGCCCTCTCGATGGAGGTAATACCCTACTCCTGCTTGATTAATATTGATGATATGGGTAGTACAAGAGTAGATCTACCACGAGATCAAGGAGGCTAAACCCTAGAAGCTAGCCTATGGTATGATTGTTGTATATGGAGTTGATTGCCTACGGACTACAACCCTCCGGTTTATATAGACACCGGATAGGGTTAGGGTTACACAGAGTCGGTTACAATAGTAGGAGATCTTGAATATCCGCATCGCCAAGCTTGCCTTCCACGCCAAGGAAAGTCCCATCCGGACACGGGACGAAGTCTTCAATCTTGTATCTTCGTAGTCCAGGAGTCCGGTCGAAGGTATAGTCTCGCTACCCGAACACCCCCTAATCCAGGACTCCCTCAGTAGCCCCCGAACCAGGCTCGAATGACGACGAGTCTGGCGCGCAGATTGTTCGGCATTGCAAGGGGGGTTCTTCTCCAAATCTTGTGTACCTGTAGGAATAATGTCTGATTTTTGCAATGTAGTGCTCCTCGGCTTCCATGCCCAATAACAGCCATCTTCCACGTGTTCAAACAAATGCGAAAAGCCGGGGCGTTTTTACATCCACACCCCTAGCCGTATAAACGAGTCGCCTATTTAACGGGATGAGGATTTAGGACCAAACCACATCTTATCCTTTCCGCGAGTTATCATCAGAGCGCATCCAGCCAAGGTCCATTCCAACATGACCAGCCGTCGCAACTCCTCCCCTCGCCCTCCGGTCCCAAACCCGGGGACTGGGAGAGTTGCACCATCCCGCATAGCAAGTTAGCGTCACTTCAGGCCAAGGGATTCCTCCCTCAGGCATACATGGTCCCGATCCGAGCCGGTCTCGCCACCTATATTGGCGGAAAACAAGCGGAGAGCACCCCCAATCCTTCTAAAGGAGAGCGGGTGTGCCTCGTCCCCTATCTAATAAGGGGACTGGGATTTCCAATTCACCAATTTCTCCGTGGGCTTCTGGAGTTCTACGGCCTCCAGCGGCGCAATCTCACACCTGCCTCCGTATTGCACATTGCGGGTTTCGTCGCCCTTTGCGAGCTATTTTTAGGCGTTGAGGCTCATTTCGCGCTGTGGAAGAGGTTATTCTGCCTGGTGCCCCATTCTGAAAAGGGGTCTATATATCAAGTGGGCGGAGCCGAAGTATGGCGCATTGCCGGGACCGGATACCTATCCGGAACCCCAAAGAAGGCGTCCGAGGACTGGCCTTCGGAATGGTTTTACATAGATGACGTCCCGCTACCGGACCCTATCCGGGTCGGTCTCCCTGAGTTCAATAGTGCTCCATTGAAGAAACGCTTGAGCTGGCGTCCGCGGAGCTCTCAGAGAGAAAGTGACAGAGACGTCATTTACCTGATGGGCCGGATAAGACTGTTGGCTCATTCCGGACTAACCATGATTGGAGTCATGGCCGCATGCATTATGCGGGGGGTGCAGCCGCTTCAATATAGAGGCCACCCCATGTGGGATTTCAACGGGGAGGATGACGCCACACGTTACGGTCGTAAGGGGCCGGCCTCAGCCGCCGCCTTAGTAAAGATCTTATCCTCTTTGTATAAGGGAGAAAAGGAGGAATTCCTCCGCATCAATCCGCAGGCCGGATTTACTATGTACGATCCTCCAAGTTGGGTAAGTGAATAATTGCGCTTGCCCGGTTGTTCTATACTCCCACGGTTAGATATGTAGTCTAACGACTTCAGTGCAGGAACTGCGACAGGAGGTAAAGGATATAAACAGCCGCCCTCCACAGCCCGAGGACCCAGAACGGTCCCTCGATCCGGACTCCGAAGAGGATCCGGACATATCGGTGGAGCGTATTGACGGGGTGTTCCATCAGCTAAGCAAGGACAATACCTTGGTAGCCATCATGGCTGATTACCCAGGGTTAATCCCGGCCTCCCAGGTGACAGAAACCAGAGTCTCATTCCCTCGAGAGAGATTGCACTCTCACGTATTCCGGTGTTTCTGACGACAACCGTGTTTTGTAGGGGAGTTTTCCGAGGCAGGAGGCCGAACCTGCGGCGGCTAGCCAACGAGGGGCCGCAGGGCCCCGTGGGGCAAAAAGGAATGAAGTCCGGACTGAGATGCCGGCGCAAAGGTATAGTGCACCCTCTGTCTCCCTGGAGTTATTCTATCAGGGCATATTAACGTTCGTGCTATCTTCAGAACGAAGAGACCTCGCCGGACTACATCCGGAGAGGTTGCCAATCGCGCCTCCACCAGCCAGTCCCCAATGTCTGGCCAGGAAGCGGAGGCGAGCGCAAGGCGCGCACCGGACGCTCCTCCGACAGAGGATGCGGACAGGCTGTCTGCCACAAATTCTGAAGTGGAGAGTGCCATGAACCACAGGCGTCGCCGAACAGTTCTACGCGACGCTTGTTTCTCCCAAGAGGCTTTAGATGCCTTTAATTCGAGAGATGCGTACCTCCGTGCCGCTCAAAATGGTTTAGCCGGAGCCATGGAGCAGTAGGTAAAAGACATACGGGTAAGAAAATTTTGGTCAAATATATATGTACCAGTAGCCCCCGAGACTTGAAACAGTTAGAGCAACTGATTTAAGGATCATTTAATATGCAGGTTCTTACAGAGAAGAATACTGTACTGTCCCAGGAGCTGGAAAACTGCAAGGCCCAACTAGAGGCCGCACTAGCCGCAGCAGGGGAGTCCAAAGAGACCCCTCAGGTAAGATACACTTTGAAAGATTAGTATTGTGCGGTGTGGGTGAAAATGTGACAAATCATATTGCAAATGGCGCCGGACTCGATCCGGACAAGCAACAACCCTTATGCCAGCTAAAGGCCGGTGAGAGTATGTTGACAAAGGTGAGGCGAGAGAAGAATGATCTTCAAGATGCCAACACCAAGCTGGACGTCGAACTTAAAGATGTTCGTGGCCAGCTGTCGGACTCCACGAAGGAGAATCAGCAACTTCGACGCGGCATTTTTAGTAAGTGCTTGAACGAACTTTGAAAAAAGAGTTCGGCGAGGAAGTCGATTAACAGAGTAATGTCTGTAGGTATGCTCACAGGTCGTCCTGTAGAGGAGATGCCCGGTTCTACGGGTGACCTTCTTCCCGAACTCATGCAACTGCACGAGCAAATTCGGCAGGCGATGCGAGGTGTTGCCCAAGCCTTATGGCCTGCCCACTCCATGCCCTAGGGCCTTGGAGAGCTTGCGGAGAAGCTGAAGGGAGCTCGGCGGCGCTTCCGGTTCTGGAAGATATCAGCCTGCCGACAAGGCGCTAGGGAAGCCTGGGCCATGGTGAAGACCCGTTTTACGAAGTCGGACCCAAACCACACAGCCGAGGTCGGACCAGTGGGGCCTGACGGGAAGGGGATCCCTATGAGCTTAGTATACGGCCAAGTAGAGTTGGCCGCGAAGTATTCCCAGCAGGACTGTAAATTAGACAGCTTGTTAGATGGTATAGAAGAGGAATACAATCAGTCAGAATGACTATGTAATTTTGAATTGACATGTGTAATGCCTTCTAGCCGGATTGTAGATCGTTTGTCGTTGCCGACCCTTTCGCTTCAACCTCGGGACCTGACGGTCCGGAGTGTGTCCGAATACCATAGCGGTTATATAAGAACCGTGGTATGCGTGGAGACCAGGCGTAGGGGTCATTAGTGCTTTATCAGACAAGTGCCCAACTAGTTATGTTATATTACATGGTTAGTAAGAAACATCTTCCAGAGAGAATAGTTCCGTTAGGGGTTCCTTTCGCTGGGAGGCATGCCCTAAAGTGCATGTCCGGACTGCGTAAAAAGACGCAGGAAAAAGCATCTGGGGGCACATAAAATGAGTAAAAAGATCATCTTTTATCTCACCGACCTAATATTCCCTTAAGAATGCTAGCTTTCAGCTTCACCCAGTCCGAGGTACACATCCGGCTGACCCGGCAGTAACAATCGCAGAGGTTCTCCCTTTACCGCCTAGCCGAACAATCGGGAACGTAGGGGTAAGCACAGGAGCCAGGCAACCCAGCTTGGCCAAAACTTAAGTCATATCGATGCATATAATGGTGAAGAAAAAGGTACATGCGGAAGTTTGACGCATGTGTTGGGCGTGAAGCCCGTATAAATAAGCTTCTGTTAAAGAAGCCCCCAGGTTTAATGAGCGCGAGTGGAGCGTCACTAGATGAGCCTTTAAGGGCTATATAAGAAAAGAGGGGAAGGAGAGAAATGTAAGGCAAAAAATGCAAAAAATGGACAGAGGAAGGAGACGAACACAGAGTCCGACGCTAGGCATAGAATCTTCGGAGGCGGGTGGCGTTCCACGGGTTCAGCTCGAGTCGGTTGTCCGAGGCATCTCGCAGGAGGTACGCCCCGCCAGTCAGGACTTGGTCGATTATGAATGGACCTTCCCACTTGGGCTTGAGTTTGTCCTTTTTCTTATCCAGCAGGTGTAGAACTAGTTCGCCAACAATGTAATTTTTGGCCCGTACTTCTCTGGTTTGATATCTTCGGGCCTGCTGTTGATAAAATGCGGAACGGGCTTTTGCCACGTCACGCTCCTCCTCCAGGGCGTCCAAGTTATCCTACCGATCGAGCTCGGCTTCTCTTTCTTCGTACATGCGCACTCTAGGTGAGTCGTGAATTATGTCGCAGGGCAGAACTGCCTCTGCGCCGTACACCATAAAAATGGTGTGTATCCAGTGGTGCGATTTGGCGTGGACCGCAGTCCCCATAGCACTGAGTCGAGCTCCTCTACCCAGTGCGTGTTAGATTCCTTGAGGGACCGCACCAGTCTGGGTTTAACGCCGCTCATAATAAGACCATTTGCATGTTCGACCTGGCCGTTGGTTTGTGGGTGATAGACGGAAGCATAATCGAGCTTGATGCCCATGTTTTTGCACCAGAGTTTTACCTCGTCGGCGGTAAAGTTTGTACCGTTATCGGTTATGATGCTGTGGGGGACGCCATAATGGTGTACAACCCTGGATATGAAGTCTATCACAGGTCCGGATTCAGCCATTTTAACAGGCTTGGCTTCTATCAATTTAGTGAATTTATCCACCATGATCAGTAAGTATTTTTTCCTATCGGTCCTACCTTTAAGGGGTCCGACCATGTCAAGCCCCCAGACCGCAAAAGGCCAGGTGATGGGTATAGTTTGGAGTGCGGTGGGTGGCATATGGCTTTGGTTGGCAAAAAGTTGGCAACCAGCGCATCATTGGACTAGGTCCTGAGCGTCTGCCTGGTCCGTCGGCCAATAAAAGCCAGTACAGAAAGCCTTGCTAACAAGGGACCGAGCAGCGGCGTGGTGACCACCGAGTCCAGCATGAATTTCAGCCAGGAGGTTCCGCCCTTCCTCTTCGGAGATGCACCTTTGAAGGACTCCGGTAGTGCTTTTCTTATAAAGCTCTCCCTCGTGGACTCTATAGGCTTTAGATCGCCGCACTATGCAACGGGCCTCGTTTTGTTCCTCTGGGAGTTCCTGCCTAGTAAGGTAGGCTAGGAATGGTTCTGTCCACGGGGCGATGACCGCCATTATTACGTGGGCTAAAGGTGTAATTTCATTGGCAAAGCCTCCAATTGTGTCAGATTGTTCGGCGTCGAGTGGTGCGGCTGGGTCCGGGCTGTTATTTGCGGGTTCCCCCTCCCATGCTACGGATGGCTTGAACGATCTTTCCAAAAAGATGTTGGGGGGGGGACTGCATCGCGTTTTGCTCCAATGCGTGCCAGGACGTCCGCTGCTTGATTGTTTTCTCGGGCTATATGGTGAAACTCCAGCCCTTCGAACCGAGCTGACATTTTTAGGACGGCGTTGCGGTAAGCTGCCATTTTTGGGTCCTTGGCGTCGAAGTCTCCATTTATTTGGGATATCGCGAGGTTTGAATCCCCGCGTACCTCTAGGCGCTGGATACCCATGGATACTACTATCCGGAGACCATGTAGGAGGGCCTCGTATTCGGCTGCATTGTTGAAATCCATGTACATGATCTGGAGCACATATTGGACTGTGTCTCCTGTGGGGGACGTTAGGACGACGCCAGCCCCCAGTCCGGCCAACATTTTGGAGCTGTCGAAATGCATAATCCAGTTTGAATATGTGCCATACTCTTTAGGGAGCTCGGCCTCCGTCCATTCTGTGACGAAGTCGGCCAAAACTTGCGATTTAATAGCTCGCCGTGGCTTATAGGTTATATGAAACGGGAGAAGCTCGGTGGCCCATTTTGCAATCCGGCCCGTTGCATCGCGGTTGTTGATAATATCGTTGAGCGGTACTTCCGAGGCTACTGTTATGGAACACTCTTGAAAGTAGTGTCGTAGCTTCCGGGATGCCATGAATACCGCGTATGCAATCTTTTGATAATGCGGGTACCGTGATTTGCATGGAGTGAGGACAGTGGATACGTAGTAGACCGGCCTTTGAAGGGGGAATTTGTGTCCATCCGTTTCCCGCTCGACAACGAGTACTGCGCTGACAACTTGATGTGTTGCTGGAATGTACAATAACATTGGTTCGCCGGTGTTCAGTGCAGCCAGGACTGGTTTTGTTGCCAATATGGCTTTTATTTCCTCAAGTCCGGCCGTGGTAGCCTCTGTCCACTCGAAGTGTTCGGTGCGCCGAAGGAGGCGATAGAGGGGTAGTGCCTTTTCTCCCAAGCGAGAGATGAAGCGGCTTAAAGCCGCCACGCATCCGGTTAATTTTTGTATTTGTTTGAGGTCCTTTGGGATATCCAATTGTGACAAATCTCGGATCTTGGCTGGATTTGCTTCAATTCCTCTACCAGATGCAATGAAGCCCAAGAGCTTTCCGGCTGGAACGCCGAAGACGCATTTTTCTGGGTTGAGCTTGATGTCATATTGTCGGAGGTTATCGAATGTAAGCCTCAAGTCGTCTATTAGAGATTCGACATGTCTTGATTTGACGACCACATCATCCACATACGCCTCCACTATTTTGCCGATCTGGTTTGCCAGACATGTCTGGATCATGCGCTGATATGTTGCGCCGGCGTTTTTCAGCCGAAGGGCATTGTGTTGAAGCAGAATGGGCTATATGGTGTGATGAATGCTGTTGCAGCTTGGTCTGATTCTGCCATTTTGATTTGATGGTATCCGGAGTATGCGTTGAGGAAGCACAATGAATCATGCCCTGTGGTGGCATCGATAATTTGATCGATGCGGGGAGGGGGAAGGGATCCTTTGGGCAAGCCTTGTTAAGGTCTTTGAAATCGACACACAGGCGCCAGGATTTGTCCTTCTTTGGTACCATCACCAGGTTTGCTAGCCAGTCCGGATGTTTTATGTCTCTAATGAATCCGGCCTCCAATAGCTTGGCTAGCTCCTCTCCCATAGCCTATCTCTTGGGTTCGAAGAAACGCCGAAGGGCTTGTTTGACAGGTTTGAATCCTTTTAGGATATTTAAGCTATGTTCGGCCAGCCTGCGTGGGATCCCTGGCATGTCTGAAGGGTGCCAGGCGAAAATGTCCCAGTTCTCTCGTAGGAACTCTCGCAGTGCGGCGTCTACATCAGGGTTCAGTCGTGCCCCGATGGAAGCTGTTTTATTGGGGTCCGTTGGATGGACCTGGAATTTGACTATTTCGTCAGCTGGCTTGAAGGATGTGGATTTGGATCTCTTATCGAGTATCACATCATCCCTGTTAACCGTGGAGCGCAGCGCAGTCAGTTCCTCGACCACTAAGGCTTCGGATAGTGCCTCAAGGGCTAATGCGGCTGTCTTATTTTCGGCGCGGAGTGCTATGTCCGGATCACTAGCTAGAGTGATAATTCCATTTGGCCCAGGCATCTTAAGCTTCATGTACCCGTAATGGGGTATTGCTTGGAAGATTGTGAATGCTTCTCGCCCTAGTAAAGCGTGATGTCCGCTCTGAAATGGGGCCACCTGAAATGTGACTTCTTCGGACCTGTAATTATCCGGCGTGCCGAACACCACATCTAGTGTGATTTTTCCTGTGTAGCGTGCTTCTCGACTGGGGATTATTCCTCTAAAGGTTGTGCTGCTTCGCTCGACGCGGTTCCAGTCTATTTCCATTTTTTGAAGGGTTTCCTCATAAATGAGGTTCAATCCGCTGCCTCCATCCATGAGCACCTTGGTGAGGCGAAATCCGTCCACTATGGGACTGAGGACCAATGCGGCTGGTGCTCGGGCTGTTCGGAATCTAGGTTCATCACTTGCGCTGAAGGTAATAGCAGTGTCGCTCCATGGATTTATTGTTGCAACTTGATAGACTTCGGTGAGGCTGCGGAGTGTTCTTTTTGCATATTGTTTGATGCGAAAGTCTCAAAGACCGTGAGAACGATACTGGTGTTTTCGGGCTGGTTTTCTGCGGCCTCCAGATTTAAGAGATCCTCGCCAATTTTGGCCACCTGCCGGAGTATCCAACATGCTCTAAGGCTGTGAGTTGGTGTGTCGTCCTCTGTACTGTGAATTCTACAGGGTCCGTCAAGCCACCTTTCCAGTACAGTTCCATGCCCTGTAGAGGGTCTTGGCTTTTTGGTGTTTATCCCGGGTGTCCTATGATGATGCACCCTCTTAGTTCGGACGGGATTACTATTCAAGGCCGGATTATCCCAAAATTTTATTTCGGTTTTCCAGGCGCTTTCCATCGCACAGTATTTTTGTACTATGCACGCCAAGTCAGCGAAGCGTGTAATATCACGGCGACTTACAGCGTTAAAGATTCCCTCGTCCATGCAATTACTACAGAAAATTGAGATTGCGTCTCCCTCGCGGCAATCCTTTATCCTGTTCATAAGCAGGAGGAATCTGGTCCAGTAATGATGTACTGTTTCCTTGGGCCTCTGCCTGATTTGGGAGAGATCACTTATGTTCGTGTGGGCGGGTGTCGTTGAATCTAGAACCTCACCCAATCCAAGATTCGGAGGCCGAAGAGTTTCTAAACTCTGAAGTTCAGATTTTTGGATGTTGTCCAGTGAATCTGGCCCGTTGCCTGATCCTAAGCTCAGGTCTTGAGTTATATCTCCCCTTCCGCGGGTATCCGGCTTGAAGGGGTCGGGAATTCGGACGTAGCTGGTCCTTAAAATAGATGAAGGGTCGCCGCACAGCGTCTCTACCACGGCAACGTGGTGGGTGATTTGGGGAGAGTTAATTTCTCTTAGATCGGGTTTAAGCCCAACCTGGTCGTAATCCGTAGCGACCCCCAGGGTGGCGATGCGATCAAAGAGCTCGTTTATGGAAGAGAGCTCCATTGGATCTAGCTGCTCGACGAGCTCCGAGCTCACGTGTAGGTTGCTTCTGATGACCCGAGAGGTCACCGTCGGCGCAACAGTCGAACAGGCGGTCATGAGAAAACCACCTAGCCAGAGGGTTTGGCCGACAGCCAAGGCTCCCTTAGCAACGTCGCCGTCTTTAAAGACGGGAGGAGGCATCCTTCCTGATTGTGATGGCACAGAGGAACTCTCAATGAAAGCACCAATGTCGGTGTCAAAATCGGCGGATCTCGGGTAGGGGGTCCCAAACTGTGCGTCTAGGCCGGATGGTAACAGGAGGCAGGGAACACTTTGTTTTACCCAGGTTCGGGCCCTCTCGATGGAGGTAATACCCTACTCCTGCTTGATTAATATTGATGATATGGGTAGTACAAGAGTAGATCTACCACGACATCAAGGAGGCTAAACCCTAGAAGCTAGTCTATGGTATGATTGTTGTATATTGAGTTGATTGCCTACGGACTACAACCCTCCGGTTTATATAGACACTGGATAGGGTTAGGGTTACACAGAGTCGGTTACAATAGTAGGAGATCTTGAATATCCGCGTCGCCAAGCTTGCCTTCCACGCCAAGGAAAGTTCCATCTGGACACGGGACGAAGTCTTCAATCTTGTATCTTCATAGTCCAGGAGTCCGGTCAAAGGTATAGTCCGGCTACCCGAACACCGCCTAATCGAGGACTCCCTCAGCGGTGCCTCGACATTAGCCGAGCTTGACGCCATCATCACATTAACTAATTAAGCCTCTCGGACGAGGACATCATCTCCTTGCCTTTGATTGGGCATCCCTGACGCCCTACATGTCTTCGCAGGGCGCCACCGACATTCCGTGCACTCTCCTGCACTTCGTGAACGACGAGTTCGTCGATGTCGTCAAGGGCAAAATCGTTCAACCGGGAAACCCCATGTTCCACGGTAATCCGATGCCACCCACCGTGTATAGGGTTCAACTGGTTCATGTGCTGTCAGGCTGCGACGAGTTGTTACCTCCGATTTGACCCGCCGGGGCCGACGAAGATGATCTGATGACCCTCAGCGCCTGCCTAAGCTGTCCCCTGCTTTGGCCGAAGAGCCAGATTCGTTTGGGGGCGGGGGACACCACCCCAAAGATAACACCGCCAGTCGTGCCGACGCCAAGCCATGGCAAGACCGCCGCAACGCTACCGGACATGCCGGACATCCCTATGGCACAGGATCCGAACATGCATATGGCACAGGATCCAGACGACAACGACAATGATGATGGTACATTTACCAACGTCAATAAGTACTTCGCCGAACATGGGTACGATTAGGAATTCTTGGGGCCTCCTTCTCAAGAACCCAACCTTACAAAAGACGATCGCGATCTAGCTGGTACCGCGGAGAAACCCAATTGCATGAGGCGTCGTCTGGCGTTCAGTTCTTAGGAGACGCCTCCAGCTGCCGACTTCACCGAGCCTCAGATAGCCGAGGTGCGAAATATTATCAGCCCCAACACACTCAAGAAGGCGGTCTATGAGCAGAACTCGGTCCCATTACAGCAGAAGAAGAAGGGACGGAAAAGAAAGAGTAACAAGTGTGCGAGCCAGTCGGCACCGAGTACGATCCGTGCTTAGGTAGGCCAATGCTACCAACTAATATGCTCAATGCTGCAACCGGTGCTATGCGGAGTGTGCATGATAGTGTTCTTTCTTTGGAGAAGCGGCGTCTCAGAGAGAATGATGTGGCATACCCGGTTTTCGTGGCCAAGGTGCCAGAGGGCAAGGTCTTTGTGGATAACACCATCGGGGGTATGATCGTCCTGCGGTTTGATGACATCTTCGCTATGTTTAACCTTCATCCACTGCACTACAGCTTTTTTCGGCTATTCTCGCTGAGTATGGAGATGCGAATCATTAGAGACAAGACCCCGGACATTGTGATAGTCGACCCCTTCTACATGCGTGCCAAGATCTTGGGCAGCGCTGGGGAGCGGCAAGTCACGAGTTCTATCCTCGAAGGCGTCATTCTGGCAAACCCAGATAAGGATAACTTCCTCGTGCCTTACTTTACCGAGTAAATCGTCCCCTCAACTGCCCCTTAACATATGATTTCTTAGATTCCGATCGTTTTTTAACATTCCGTGTTTTGTGCAGTGACACACATTGCACACTCATCCTCTTAAGCCCGAAATATTCCATGGCCACGTATTTCGACTCAGACCGTCAGTCGAAGAAAGACTACACAAATATCAAGAAAGTTCTTGATGATGTTCTCCCCGGCTACACCAAATCTGGAGGCGCCTTCACCAGGGTAGTTCGTAAGTACGGCAAGCACGTGTTCGCCCACAATACAACGTTCTGCTGCGTCAAGCAGCCGCCTGGCGGTCAGAAGGATGCCTACTACGCCCTCCATAACATGCGGGCGATCGTACGGGACCATAATCTCAAAGATTGGGCCGCGAGCTTGTCGGCAATCCAGGACGCGGACATCAGACAAGAATTCTTTCGCATCCAGTCGCAGTTTGCGGAAATCATCCATCAAGCTGTCCTTCGTACCTCGGGGCAGTTCAACCTCAGAAATCAACCGTCCAACAGTGAGATAGACACAATGCTACAAATGCAGGCTGACAACGCTCGCGATTTCATGACCATCACGATAGACGGCGGCTTCATCCACGCTCCGGTCCCTTGAGTCGAGTCCAAAGTAGTGATGCTATGTGTAGTTCTGAAACATCAATTGGCTCATGTTGTAATTAAACTTTAATGAACTTGTATGTCTCTTTGGTTTGGACAGTTGTTCAACTTAGATGTAATCGATGCTATTAATGTCTTGCTTTTCTCTTCCGATCCTTTTGTTGCATACTTATATATTGCTTATGTATTGTCTGTGAATTGCTACTAGCATTTTGTTTGGCTAGTGCATAGAGATGCCGTCGTATGTCATGTACAACGGTAAGGTTCCCAGAGTCTACGATGACTGGGAGGAGTGTCGGAGACAGGTTCATCATTTTAGCGGTAACAGTTACAAAGGGTACACCACTAGGGCGGAGGCGGAATCTAGATACGCGCGCTATCTAGCGGGAGAGAGGAGGGAGCGTTGGAGGAACTGGATAAAGACCAGTTTCATCGCGATTATGCTCATCGTGATGACCGCAGCTCTATTCTATGTGATGGTAGTTTAGATGATCGATATCGACTTGTAATGTGAAGACAAACTCGCTACTCGCGGTCTCGAGACTTGTAATGTTCTATATTTTTTCAATCTTTTGAATTCGGAGACTAATATGATGATTTGTATTCGGAGACTAATCTTATATTGTATTTGATGAATCTGCTGTTGCTGTGTGGTGTTGTCTAAATACTATCCAATAATATATTTTGTAACCCGTGAAAATATCAGAAAAGAAAAAAAATCCCTAATATTCATACTAGTGGCGCACCACCCAAGACACTAATGGTGCACTGTAAAAACGACACTAATGGTGCATCACCCACTAGTGCGCCATTAGTATGCCAAAGCACATGGGTACATATGGCCCCCTAGGAGGCATTTTAATGGCGCACTGTGGGCTATACTAATGGCGCACTGCGTGGTGCGCCATTAGTACACCAGATACTAATTGCGCACCAATGGTGCGCCATTAGTATTTAATTCTAATGGCGTGGTGCTAGTGGTGCACCAGTAGTGCGCCATTAGTAGGCAAAACTGGTGCACCACTAGCATGCCTTTTCCTAGTCGTGCCCTGGCCGCTGGCTGCCGCCGCTGCCCGCTGCTGCTCCGGCTGGCGTGCCTCGCCGTGGCCGTGGCCTCGGCCATCGCCGCACCCGCGCGGCCCGTGCGCGCCCGTGCCCGCAGTGGCCATATGGGCCACTGGCCAGTGGGCCCATTGCCCCTCTGGACCAATGACACAGGGGCCCCACACCATAGAACGGTTTAAAAAAAGGAATTAAAAAGAATATATGATAAATAAATAAATAATAATAAAAATAAATAATTAATTAATTAACTAAATAATTAACCTAATTAATTCTGTTCAAATTAACTAATTAAGATTAATTAACCTAATAACTAGTTAACCTAATTAACTACTGTTAATTAGTCAAACAGTCGCTGACAGGTGGGACCGACCTATCAGGTTGACCAGGTCAACGGTCAACGTTGACTGCTGACGTCATGCTGACGTCACCGTGCACTGTTCTCGATAATGTTGATGTAAAATAATTAAATAAATCCTAAAAATGATTTCAATCTTTTAAAATCAATATAAAATAAACCGTAGCTTGGATGGAAAAACTTTCTAATAAAAGTTGCTCAGAACGACAAGATGAATCTGGATATGCAGCCCATTCGTCCGCCACGCATCCCTAGCATAGCGAACATGCAACTTTCCTCCTCCAGTTCATCTATCTGAAAACGCGAAACACCAGGGATATTTTTCCGGATGTTTCCCCCTTCACCGGTATCGCCTCATACCGCGTTAGGGCACACCTAGTACCGCTACTTGTCATGTCATGCATTGTTATGCATCTGTTTGAATTGTATTCATTGTTTATTCCCCTCTTCTCTCCGGTAGACTAGGAGACTGACGCTGCTTCTGGTGCCCCGATCGACTACGCTATTGACGACCCCTCTTTCTTGCCAGAGCAACCAGGCAAGCCCCCCCCCTTGATCACCAGATATCGCCTAATCTTCTCTCTACTGCTTGCATTAGAGTAGTGTAGCATGTTACTTCTTTCCGTTAATCCTATCCTGATGCATAGCCTGTCATTGTCGCTACAACTGTTGATACCTTACCTGCAATCCTAAATGCTTTGTATAGGATGCTAGTTCATCATTAGTGTCCCTACATTGTTGTCCGTCTGCCATGCTACACTATCGGGCCATGATCACTCGGGAGGTGATCACGGGTATATGTTTATATACATAATATATGATACTTGAGGTGACTAAAGTCTAGTCGGCTCATTGAGTACCCGCAAGTGATTCTGATGTTGGGGGCTGAAGGGGCATGTGGTTCCACCCAGGATAGTGCTGGGCCTGGGTTCCCGATGACCCCCAACTGATACTTTGTGGCGGAGCGACAGGGCAGGTTGAGACCACCTAGGAGAGAGGTGGGCCTGGCCCTGGTCGGCGTTCGCGGTTATGTCAAAATAACACGCTTAACGAGATCTTAGTATTTGATCTGAGTCTGGCCACTAGCCTATATGCACTAACCAAACTACGCGGGAACAGTTATGGGCACTCGACATCGTGGTATCAGCCAAAGCCTTCGTGACGTTAGCGACTGAGAGGCGCGCGCCGGGTTGGATCGCGTAACGCAACTTCCTTTGTAATGGAGGTTGCTAGGTCTGCTCTCCGGCCGCCCATGCAACATGCGTGTGTGCAATGGGCGATGGGCCCAGACCCCTGCGCCATAGGATTTAGACCGCGTGCTGGCCTCTCTGTTGTGCCTAGGTGGGACTGTGACGTGTTGATCTTCCGAGGCCGGGCATGACCCAGAAAAGTGTGTCCGGAGAAAGGGGACCGAGCGTGTTGGGAAATGTGGTGCACCCCTCCAGGGAAGTTAATCTATTCGAATAGCTGTGATCTTCGGTAAAAGGACGACTTGAAGTTGTACCTTGACCTTATGACAACTAGAACCGGTTACTTAATAAAACACACCCTTCCAAGTGCCAGATACAACCCGGTGATCGCTCTCTAACAGGGCGACGAGGGGAGGATCGCCGGGTAGGATTATGCTATGCGATGCTACTTGGTGAACTTACCATCTACTCTCTTCTACATGCTGCAAGATGGATGCTACCAGAAGCATAGTCTTCGATAGGAGTAGCTATCCCCCTCTTATTCTGGCATTCTGCAGTTCAGTCAACATATGCTACCCCTTGTCCATTTGATACCAATGCATACATATGTACTGTAGTTCCTTGCTTGCGAGTACTTTGGATGAGTACTCATGGTTGCTTTGATCCCCCTTTTCCCCCTTTCTATACCCAATTGCTGCGACCAGACGATGGAGCCCACGAGCCAGATGCCAGCGTCGACGACGACACCTACTACACTGGAGGTGCCTACTACTATGTGCAGGCCGCTGACGACAACCATGAATAGTTTGGTAGGATCCCAAGCAGGAGGCATGCGCCTCTTTCGATTTGTATCCTAGTTTGTGCTAGCCATCTTATGGCAACTTGTTTAAATTATGTCTGTACTCAGATATTGTTGCTTCTGCTGACTCGTCTATGATCAAGCTCTTGTATTCGAGCCCTCAAGGCCCCTGGCTTGTAATATGATGCTTGTATGACTTATTTTATTTGTAGAGTTGTGTTGTGATATCTTCCCGTGAGTCCCTAATCTTGATCGTACATGTTTGCGTGTATGTTTAGTGTACGATTGAATCGGGGGTGTCACACTAACCTGTTGCTAGTAATTAACAAAAATGGCACTTGGTGCATGTGTGTGGATTACACATACCTTAATAAGGTCTGTCCAGCTGATCCTTTCGCTCTCCCCCGTGTTGATTAGATTATTGATGCTACAGCAGGTTGTGAGCATTTGAGTTTTTTGGATGCTTATTCTGGGTATCATTAGATCAAGATGGCAGTTAAGGACCAGGAGAAGACAACCTTTATCACTCCTTTTGGAGCCTTCTGCTATGTGTCTATGCCTTTTGGGCTCAAGAGTGCCCAGGCGACTTACCAGTGGTGTGTTGAAAATTGCCTTCATGATCGGGTTGGATGCATCATTCATGCTTATGTGGAAGATATTATTGTGAAGTCCGGGAAGAAGGAAACCTTGATAGATGATTTGAGAGAAACCTTTGACAATCTCTGGGTTTACAAGATGATGCTTAACCCGGCTAAATGTGTCTTTGGTGTACTAGCAAGCAAGCTCTTGGTCTTTTTGGTTTCTGAATGGGGCATTGAAGCTAACCCGAGGAAAATCAAGGCCATCACTTCTTTGGCTAAACTGGCGTGTATTAATGATGTTCAGCATCTGGCGGGTCGTATCGCGGCCTTAAGCCACTTCATAAGCCGGTTGGGCGAAAAAGCTATCCCTCTATACCAGATGATGAAGAAAACAGACCACTTTGTGTGGAGTGATGTTGCTGATCAGGCGTTTGAAGCCTTGAAGAAATAGTCAGCTGAGCCACCAATCCTTGTTGTGTAATACCCAGGATGTAACTTTCCATATTTAGAACTCTGACTCTTGCCATTTTCTACTTTATGATATGATATTCCCTTCATGGTTGGGTTTTTGTCTTCATTTTGCATTTTGTTCATGTCATGCATTTCATACCATGTCATCATGGGCATCGCATTTGCATCCGTGTTCGTCTCATGCATCCAAGCATTTTCCCCGTTGTCCCTTTCGCAATCCGACACTCTCACATGCACCCGGCGCACCTCTCTTGTATCTTTTCATGAGCGGGAGTTAAAAATTCTCGGAATGGGTCGAGATTTGTCAAGTGGCCTTGGTACATCACCGGTAGACCGCCTATCAAATGCCGTTCCATTTGGAGGTCGTTTGATGCCCGAACGGTTAACCTGGTAACCGCAAAAGCCTCTTTTGTGTTGCATCCCAACACCCCTCCAAAACAGCCCAATAACCCATCTAAAACACCTCCATGTTCTTGGTCGTTGGATCATGATCGTTTGGGTGAAAACCGCACCTCATTTGGACATTCCTAGCTTCCTCTACCTATAAATATAAACATCCCCCAAAATTTCGCGTAGATGAAACCCTAGCCATCCCCCTCCTTCGCCGACGGACACGTCCGCCCGAACCGGACGTGTCCGCGCCGCCGCACCCGGACCAATCGCCAGCCACCATGTGGCGCTCTCCGCCGCCAGCCACCGCCGGCCTGCCCGAGCCCGCGAGAGGCCCTCCGGGCCCGGTCACCGCAGCGCGCACTGCTCCTCCCGCGCGCCGCCTCCTCTGCACGACGCGTCGCCCCGTCTCCGCCGACGTCCGCCGGTGCCTCCCTCCGACGAGCCTCGCCGCCCCGCCATCCTTCTCCACCGGCGCCGCCCCGCACTGGCAAGTCCACCTTTGGACCCCTCCTCTCCGGCGATCTCCTCCCTCGACGCCGGTCGTCTCCTTCCACTCCGGCCAAAACTCCGGCGAACGACTCCGACGAACCTCGACCTGCGTGCGAACCCTAGGTCCAGATCTGGGAGGTGAAATTTCACCAAGTCCCCGTCCCCCTGTAATTTTCATGCCTACTTCATCATGTCATATCTCGCAATGTTCATCTCATTGAACTCTTCATGTTACCAACATTTCAATGCATGTTACTGTCAACTTTGATGCCATTTTCATCGTTGCAAGAGTGATAAAAAATGTTAACTACTGGTTCTTAACAGAACATGGTGATTTTTCATTTTTGTTGCATTTGATGTGTGCATCCTTTGAGCATGAGGTCTACATGTGTTTTGAACTACAACATGCCATCTTTACAGGGGTGCAAGTCTTGTATTATTGTGATCTATGTGGTGAATAGCATAAGCATGCAAAGTAGGCTCCATGATGTTACTATTTTCAGGGACTTAGGATTTTGTTGCCCTTTTCCTGCTGTTATTTTGGTGCCATGTAAACGTGATGCTACCATGAGATCCATGCTTATTTTGAGATACTTCAGTAAGGGTGTTTTGAAAATGTGGTCATGCCTCTGGTTGCACTTATGGAGTGATCTAGCATGTCATTTGCTTGCTCTACTTTTTCTATAAAATGTTCCTGGATGATTGTTAACATGTCAATCCATATTGCCATGGTTGTTGCTAGTGATGCTTGTACCCTATGAACTTGCTCTTGCCATGGTTAGCTTCATGAACATGTCTTCTTGCTTTTGTTATGCTTGTTGTCATTTAATGCTTTGTGGTGAGTGGCATGAGCTTGCAAAGTTGCTATCATGAATAAAACTTGCTATGTTTACATGGGTGCCATCATATCTTATGTGCCTTTTTGGATCATGTTCAGTAAGGGAGTTTTGTTAAGTGCATTTAGTAGATTCATGCCATGACTTCGTTGCTATGATAAGTTCCTAAAGCATGTTGCTTGCTTGCTCTAAACATTGCTTCCTGATGTTGTTTATGCCATGTTAGTATATTCACTTTTGCACTTTTGCCATGCTTGTTTGAACCTGTTCTTGAGTGATTTAGCCGTAGCTCAGTGTTCATGTTTTCTCAAGAATCTCTTGTACATCACTGCCATATGCTTTTTTGTTGTGTGGGAGTGCAGTAGCATAGTTTCTTTATGTATTCTATGTGCTATCATGCTTTTAATCACAGATTTGCGTCAATCTTGTGTTCCTTTTCATTTGCAAACCGTGCATCCATTTCCGGTGATCTTTATATCGATTTCAACCGAAATCACCTCATCTTTCCAGCGGCATATTTGGTTTTCCAAGTTGATGCCTTGATCATTATTTCCCTTTCGGAGCACGCATATGCATTGCATATCATATCTTGCATATCATGCCATGTATTGCATCATGTTTCTTGTGCATTGCACCATGATTGATTGTTGTTCCGTTGCTTGTGTTTTTCTTTGGGTAAATCAGGGAGACGAGTACGTGAACGAGGAACCTGTTGAGTATGCTAACAAGGAACAAGCTTTCGACAACTCTGACAACATTGCAGGCAAGATGACCATACCCTCAAAATCACTTCTATCTTTGCTTGCTAGTTGTTCTCTCTATCGCTATGTCGTGCTACCTACCACTTGTTATATCATGCCTCCCATATAGCCATGTCAAGCCTCTAACCCACCTTCCTAGCAAACCATTTTTTGGCTAAGTTACCGCATTTGCTCAGCACCTCTTATAGCGTTGCTAGTTGCAGGTGAAGTCAAAGTTTGTTCCATGTTGGAACATGGATATGTTGGGATATCACAATATCTCTTATTTAATTTAATGCATCTATATACTTGGTAAAGGGTGGAAGCCTTGGCCTTTTGCCTGGTGTTTTGTTCCACTCTTGCCGCCTTAGTTTCCGTCATACCAATGTTATGTTCCTTGATTTTGCGTTCCTTACGCTGTTGGGGTTATGGGACCCCCTGGACTATTCGCTTTGAATAAAACTCCTCCAGCGAGGCCCAACCTTGGTTTTAACATTTCCCACCTAAGCCTTTTCCCTTGGTTTTTCGCGAGCCCGAGGGTCATCTTTGTTTTAACCCCCCCGGGCCAGTGCTCCTCTGAGTGTTGGTCTGAACCGAGCCGCCTATGGGGCCACCTCGGGGAAACTTGAGCCCTGGTTTTACTCATAGCTTGTCTCATCCGGTGTGCCCTAAGAACGAGATATGTGCAGCTCCTATCGGAATTTTTCGGCACAGTCGGGTGGCTTTGCTGATCTTGTTTTACCATTGTCGAAATGTCTTGTAACCGGGATTCCAAGACTGATCGGGTCTTTCCGGGAGAAGGAATATCCTTCGTTGACCATGAGAGTTTGTGATGGGCTAAGTTGGGACACCCCTGCAGGGTATAAACTTTCGAGACCCGTGCCCGCGGTTATGTGGCAGATGGATATTTGTTAATATCCGGTTGTAGAGAACTTGACACTTGACTTAATTAAAATGCATCAACCGCGTATGTAGCCATGATGGTCTCTTTTCAGCGGAGTCCGGGAAGTGAATACGGTCTTGTGTTATGCTTGAACGTAAGTAGTTTCAGGATCACTTCTTGATCACTTCTAGCTTCTGGATCGTTGCGTTGCTTCTCTTCTCGCTCTTATTTGCGTATGTTAGCCACCATATATGCTTAGTGCTTGCTTCAGCTCCACCTCACTACCTTATCCTACCCATAAGCTTGAATAGTCTTGATCTCGCGGGTGTGAGATTGCTGAGTCCTCCTGACTCATGGATACTTCCAAACAGTTGCAGGTGCCAAGGATACCAGTGCAGGTGATGCCACCGAACTCCAGTGGGAGTTCGACGATGATCTGGGTCGTTACTACATTTTGTTTCCTGATGATCAGTAGTGGATCATCAGGGATCGGGGATCTAGCATTTGGGGTTTATCTTCCTTTTCTGTTGGTTTTGACCGTAGTCAGTCTTTGAGTGTATTTGGATGATGTATGATTTATTTATGTATTGTGTGAAGTGGCTTTATCCCCTTTCTTATTCAGCACATGGGATTGTGCAAAGATTACCCCTCTTGCGACAAAACTACCATGCGGCTATGCCTCTAAGTCGTGCCCCGACACATGGGAGATATAGCCGCACTTTGGGTGTTACAAGTTGGTATCAAAGCCATCCCCGACTTAGGAGCCCCATGCTTGATCGAAACGCTGACGTTGTTGAGTCTAGAACAAAATGTTTTGAGTCTTAGGATTATATATATCGGAGAGTAGGATTCTTTTTACTCCTTAGTCCCTTCGTCGCTCTGGTGAGGCCTCCTAACGTAGAAGTTTTGACTTTTCTCTCCTCAAATTCTACAAAAAAAATTTAGGATCACGCGGGTATCTTGGAATCGTTCCGATAGTCTTGTGACGAGAACATTGTTCTTGGTGCCTCCTGACATTTAGGGGTTGTGGCTATGTCCCGGGGAGTTGAGCTCCGAGGTGTTGTCGTCACAATTTTATCGTTGCCGTTTTGGAATACATGAGTTCGCCTACATCGAAAATCTCTTTTATGCAGTTGTTGGTGAGATAACCTTGACGCCACCCAGTACTGGGGCAGGAGTTCGGGAGTATTGCCATAACTCGCATAACGGATGCTTTTCGAAGGTTGAGGTACATGATTTCCGAAGGTTTCTTGGTTATGTGTTGAAGGATGGATACAGCTGGATGTAGGGATTGTTAGTTTGGGTGAGATATTATGCTTTCCCTATATCCCTAACACCTGATTGCATAACCAAAAAGTTTCGGGAGTTTTATAGGTGGGAATTCAAGTAGCTCTAGTATTTCTTCCCGCAGATATTTGGTTTGTGATTGGGTAATCCTTACCACTTATTTGTTCATATCCGTACCTTGTTGCTTTATTCTTCTACCTTTATCTAAGTGGCTTCTCACCTTAATGGATGTGTGATGATTTACTTTGGAAGTCGTTCATTCATCATCCTTGTTCGAATGTTTATGTGAAGACTATATGTTGCAATTTTGATCCTTTGATTCAGCCTGAATATATGTCTTTCAAGATGCTAACGGATGTCAACCTCTTCAGGATGGCTCCTCCAATGCGTCAAAATCCGGACCGCAATGATGGGGAACAGTCGAACCCTCCGTCACCACCTCCACCTCTGGTGGCATGTCAAGCTGTCATGGCAGCCACCAACGCCAACAGTCAGATGCTTTTGCAACTCTTGCAAGAGCGCAACGAAGGTGAAGGCAACCAGAGAAGATCTATCAATTCAGAGGTGGCCTCAGAGAAGATCTGCAGTTAGCTCTCGTGCTTCTCGAGCTGACTAAGTTTGATCAATTCTATAACATGGCACTCAAGCAAGAAGCTGCTCAGCTCAAGTGTGAGGCTTCAAAGAAGTGATTCAGGGATGCAGTTCAATCTTCTTCTTCCTCACAAGTGACAGCTAAGCAACCGAAGTTCTGGCTTCCGCCTCCTCCTCTGTTTCGTCAGTCCTACTAGCAGAAGAGCAAAGGTGGCCATGGATCTTCTCTGAGGTGATTAGGCATTTGAAGCCTTGAAGAAATAGTCAGCTGAGCCACCAATCCTTGCTGTCCCTATTGATAAAGAGCCCTTATTGTAATATGTGGATGCCAATAGCCGAGCTGCCAGTGTGGCAATTGTTGTTGAAAGGAAGGAATCAGGCAAGGAATATCCAGTTCAGCAGCCAGTTTATTACATCAGTGAGGTGCTCATTGAATACAAGTAGAGATGTCCGCATTGGCAGAAGCTGGTATATGGGGTGTTCATGGCTATTCGAAAGCTCAAGCAATATTTCCTTGGTCATCACATCACTGTGGTTAGTTCTGCTCCCTTAGGGGATATTATTCAGAACAGAGAGGCCACAGGTCGGGTAGCTAAATGTGCCATTGAGCTTGGACCCCATGGTTTGAAGTATATGCCCCGGACAGAGTTATAGATGCCTAAGGAAAATCCGGACATCACATATTGGACTATTCACTTTGATGGATCTAGACAGTTGGAAGGCTCGGGGGCTGGAGGTTTTTGACTTGCCCACGAGGTGATAAATTTTGTTATGTTTTAAGGTTGATGTTCCATTATACTAACAATGTAGGTGAGTATGAAGCCTTACTCCATGGTGTTCAGATGGTTAAAGAGATGAATCTAAGCCGGGTGAGGTGTTTGGCGACTCAGATTTGGTGGCTCACCAAGTTTCAGGCCCTTGGGATGCGAAGGACCCGCTCATGGCGGCTTACCGCCGCGAGGTTCATGCTATTGCTCGTCATTTCAAAGGTTATCAAGTGGAACATGTGGATCACAAGAACAATGAGGTGGCTGATGCTTTGAGCCGGTTTGGGTCCCATCGTAAGCTGGTGCCACCTAACGTTTTCCTTGATATTCTGCATAACCCTCTAGTAAAATTTCCTATGGAGGAAGATCTTGCTATTCCTGACCCGGAGGCACAATTGGTGGCGGCTCTTCATGCTATTCCTGAATGGACAGTTCCATATTTGGCTTATATGACCCGGGGCAAGTTACCTGAGGATGAGACTTAAGCTAGGCATATAACCCTACGATCTAAGTCAATGACTATTGTCAATGGAGAGTTGCATCACTGCAGTGTCTCAGGGGTGTTTCGACGTTGTGTTTCTCCTAAAGGAGGCCGTGAGATCCTATGAGAGATTCTAAATTGCTGGTAGCCAAAGCTTTCCGTCATGGGTTTTATTGGCTGAGGGCTCATGCTGATGCGGAGGATTTGGTCAGTAAATGTGATGGTTGTCAGAAATTTTCAAGATGAGCTCATGTGCCAGCTCAAGAATTGCGGATGATTCCAATTACTTGGCCGTTTGCAGTCTGGGGGCTAGATATGGTTGGATCTTTCAAAAGGTCCAAAGACAAAAAGACACACCTTTTGGTGGCAGTTGACAAATTCACAAAGTAGGTTCAGGCAGAGCCGGTCAATAAGTGTGATGCTGCAAGAGCGGTTCATTTCATCAAGAAAGTTATTTCCGGTTTGGCTTTCCTCATAGCATTATAACCAATAATGGCACTAATCTGTCCAAGGGTGCTATGAAAGAATTTTTTCAACGAGAGCATATTCGTCTTGACGTGTCATCAGTGGCTCACTCCCAGTCCAATGGTCAAACTGAAAGAGCCAATCAAGAATTTTTGAGAGGCATCAAGCCTCGGCTTATGCTCCCTTTGCAGAGGACATCGGGTTGTTGGGTGGAGGAATTAACCTTGGTGATATGGAGTATCAATACTACCCCAATAGATCTACGGGTTACACACCTTTCTTCATGGTCTCTGGAGTACAGGCGGTTCTCCCTAGTGACATCTGTCATGACTCGCCCCGTGTCGCAGCTTATGTTGAAGCTGATAATGAAAAAGCACGTCAGGATGCTCTTGACCTGTTGGATGAGGAGCGTGACCGTGCGGCCGCTCGTTCGGCAATTTACCAGCAAGACCTGTGTCGTTATCATAGCCGCGAGTTAAAACTAGGACCTTTCAAGAAGGAGATTTGGTGCTCCGGCTCATCCAGGATCAAACCAACATGCACAAGCTATCCCCGCCTTGGGAAGGACCCTTTGTGGTCAGCAAAAATCTGAACAATGGGTCATACTACCTTATCGATGTTCGAGACCACAAGAACTCACGCACATCGAAGGAGACCCGTCGGCCATGGAATATTGCTCATCTTCGGCCTTATAACACCTGATCCACCGGCTCTTGTGATGTACATATTTTATCAATTTATATATTATGATGAATATAATAAAGTCGTCATCCCTGATAATTCAGGGCCTCTGTCGTTTCATTTATGAGAATAATGAGTCTTTATTGTCACTTCATATGATCACTTGGGGGCCTCCTGCTCATTGGGCATAGCTATTACTACCCTCTTGATCCGGCTTGTACGCCATCATTACCAAATACTTGGGGGCTTCCTGCTCATTGAGCATATCTATGACTACCCTACTGACTCGGCTTATACGTCTGGAATCAAATATTACTTGGGGGCTCCTTGCTAATGAGCAGGAGGCCCCCTTGCTAATGGACAGAGCTTTGTTGACCCTTGTAAATAGGCTTGGACGCCAGGTTTATTCACCAAAAAATCCGGGTTATCCTGCCTTTGTTTAACTGCCACTCCAACCAGGTAATCCTTGCATGACTCGCTGTACTCTTGACAATCAATGTTCTAAGAAGACCCTGAGTTTGTCAAAGTTAAAACAGCGATTGGTCATGTGAGGTCCGGCTTACGGGTTTGAATTAAGGATTAACTCAGTGGCTGCGTGGCCCTTGAATAACGCTTGACATGCAGGCTTCGCAGCCTATGAATGCCTTGTTTTCTGTTTTTTCTGGTTGATATTTTATTTTTTTGAGATTGTTCTTTTCTACCGTGTTGATACATGGTTGAAAACTGATTAAGTCTACGTTTGCCTTATGGTTCATATATGAATCTACCCGGAGTTTTTATTAATCCGGCCCGGTTTTGGACTTTAAGTCGCTGGTTTCTGATGATTATGTGCTTGGAGTACTGGCTCTAAGCTTTGGGGTGTTATCCCTTGCTGCCTATGGCATGATAAGCCGGCGGTATGAATAAATTGAACAAGGTGTTGTGCTCTCAATCTTTGGGCTGAGACCCTTCATGCATGATGGATGATAAGCCAGCAGTATGAACATGTATGATATTTATTTGTGATGATTATATGAGGTTTTGATAAACCGGCCCTGGTTCTGGACTATTTAGTCATCAGTGGCTTTTATATGGGGTATTATGACCCGCCCTAGGGTAAACCGCCAGGGCACTTGTTATCTATTTAATGAGCAGGAAAACATGATAAGTATGGTCCGCATAATTGATGATATCATGAGCATAAGTGGCAGATCTTCAAATGACGGATCAACAACATTATGGAAGCAAAACGTGCATGATGCAGGGCAGATCAGTGTTTAACTAGCCTATTACATGGCTCCGTGAGCACAAATGACTAAGTGTTTTTTCAAGCAATGCCTAATGATGCAAATTATGAACCATCCAGCGGATCAGTTCTCTTGGTCTTGGTGGTTTCAAGCTTCCGGGTCATCCCGCGCCGGTTCTTCTTCTCCCTCCACCATCTGGAAGTTAGGAGATGACCAATTGATGCCAGTTGATACGTCTCCAACGTATCTATAATTTTTGATTGTTCCATGCTATATTATATTCTGTTTTGGAAATTATTGGGCTTTATTATACAGTTTTATATTATTTTTGGGACTAACTTATTAACCGGAGGCCCAGCCCAGAATTGCTATTTTTTGCCTATTTCAGAGTTTCGCAGAAAAGAATATCAAATGAAGTCCAAACGGAATGAATCCTTCGGGAATGTGATTTTTGGAACGAACATGATCCAGATGACTTGGACCCTACATCAAGAAAGCTACCATGAAGGCACGATGTAGGGGGGCGCGCCTACCCCCCCGCCCAGGCGTGCCCTCCACACTCATGGGGCCCATGTTGCTCCACCGATGTACTTCTTCCTCCTATATATACCTACGTACCGCCAAACTACCAAATACGGACCCAAAAACCTAATTCCACCACCGCAACCTTCTTTACCCATGAGATCCCATCTTAGGGCCTTTTCCGAAGCTCCGCCGGAGGGGGCATCGATCATGGAGGGCTTCTACATCAACACCATAGCCTCTCAGATGATGTGTGAGTAGTTTACCTCAGACCTTCGGGTCCATAGTTACTAGCTAGATGGCTTCTTCTCTCTCTTTGGATCTCAATACAAAGTTCTCCACGATTCTCGTGGAGATCTATTTGATGTAATCTTCTTTTGCGGTGTGTTTGTTGAGACCGATGAATTGTGGGTTTTTGCTCAAGTTTATCTATGAATAATATTTGAATCTTCTCTGAATTCTTTTATGTATGATTGGTTATCTTTGCAAGTCTCTTTGATTTATCAGTTTGGTTTGGCCTACTAGATTGATCTTTCTTGCAATGGGAGAAGTGCTTAGCTTTGGGTTCAATCTTGCGGTGTCCTTTCCCAGTGATAGTAGGGGCAGCAAGGCACGTATTGTATTGTTGCCATCGAGGATAACAAGATGGGGTTTATATCATATTGCATGAGTTTATCCCTCTACATCATGTCATCTTACTTAAAGCGTCACTCTGTTCCTTTGAACTTAACACTCTAGATGAATGCTGGATAGCGGTTGATGTGTGGAGTAATAGTAGTAGATGCAGGCAGGAGTTGGTCTACTTGTTTCGGACGTGATGCCTATATACATGATCATACCTAGATATTCTCATAACTATGCTCAATTCTGTCAATTTCTCAATAGTAATTTGTTTACTCACCGTAATACTTATGCTCTCGAGAGAAGCCACTAGTGAACCTATGGCCCCCGGGTCTATTTTCCACCAAAATATTATCTTATCATATCTACCAGATCTCACTTTCGTAAGTGACCATGAAGGGATTGACAACCCCTTTATTGCGTTGGTTGCGATGATTTTATTTGTTTGTGTAGGTGCGAGGGACTCGTGCGTGGCCTCCTACTGGATTGATACCTTGGTTCTCAAAAACTGTGGGAAATACTTATGCTACTTTGCTGCATCACCCTTTCCTCTTCAACGGAAAACCAACGCAGTGCTCAAGAGGTAGCACCAGTCAAGGCTTGAAATTTAGCTTCATCATCGATAAGCTTAGACGGATCAATTTTAGGGGCAAAATTATGCTTACGAATGGTTGGGATAAGGTCTGCAATCTTGTAAGCTGGCGTGGGCATTTTCTGGTTCTCGACGATATAAGCCGCCTGATATTTGGACAGATCTATTTCTTCAGCAATCAGGCTCACCAATGGACGCATCTCCTTCCCACAAGAAGCAAAATCTTTCTTGTAAAAAGGAGACCCGTCCTCTTTGAAGCTGGGGCAGCCAGTGGCTAGTTCGGCCGGGTCTAATTCTTCCTGCCATGCCTTCGCCCGGCTTAAAGCCGTAATGGCACTGGCTCTGGCAGCTAACCGCTTGTTCTCCTCAATTCTGGCAGGCAGGACAGAAAGTTTGCTTAAGACATTGCTGAGAAGAGATGGTGCTTGCTTGCTTGAGAAGGTGGTGGCTATTGTGCACTGAGCTCGAGTGTATAGTTGTTCTACTAGTGTGTAAACCGCCTTGAGCTTTATCAACATTTCTTTCCCAAGATTGCTACTTCTGGGGCCTGCATGACATATTATGATTAAGTCACCAGACATCTCACAAAATGGAGTGTGGAAAGTCATTACAAAATAGAAGATCTTACCAAAAATAGTAAAGGTCATCTATTTGATATGATGCTTCAAGCCAGTAGGTTCTGTGGTGACCTCCTCCAATGAGGCCTCAGCTTTTTCAGCACTCTGGATCAGCGCAGCCTTCTCCTCAGCGCAGGTGGCTTTCTCAGCATTAAACTCAGTTTTGACCTTTTCATTTTCATCCAAGCTAAACTTGAACTTGGAGTCAAACCTTCTGGGTCTCAGTTTCTTGTGCTTCAAGCCAGGTTTTTAAATCAGTCAACTGAGATTGAAATTGACTGGAGGCTTCCTACAAGATGGTCGAAACAAGTATGCACAGTTATGATAGGGTCTTATACAAAGAAAAGTCCCAAGCCCTTTGCAAGCAATAGCACTTGGCACTTGGGGGCTAATGGGTGCAGAAAATTTCTTTATGAAGCAGTAAACATTGATAAAGTCCCAAGCTCTTTGCAAGAAATATCACTTGGCACTTGAGGGCTAATGGATGCAGAGTTTCTTCTATGAAGAAGTGGCAGACAATTCCGGTTCATCTTTTTTAAGTTAACCCGGTTTGTAAGGGTGACTAGATGAGATTTTTATGACAGTGATAAGTGTCGGTTTCTTCATATGGATTCAACCTGCCCTTGGGGGCTACAGCTGCAAAGTTGATCCCTATTAACTGAAGACTTAGCTCAACTTGATAGTTTAAGCCGACCCTCAGGGGCTATATGTGCAAAGTTGATTCTTGAAAGTCCTAGTTTATCTTCATAAGTTTAAGCCGGCCCTTGGGGGCTACAGGTTTTGATTCAGATGCATAGCTAAAGGTTATCTAACAAGTCTATAGTATATTTTATTCTATCATATTCAGTAGAATTGGGGGCTGAAGGAATATATCTTATATGAAAGCAGAAATTGGTACCTCATATTTCTGGTGCATGTGCTTGACCATGTCAATCTCTAGATCACCGCTACTATGTACTTGGCTAAGATAGCCGGAGAGGATTTCACTAATATTCAGATGAGAATAATTGGCCATGTTAAATTTTCCCTTGCGCTTCTTGTTCAATTCTTCTTTGGCAGAATGTTTTGCTAGAGCAACAGGATTCCCCGGTTCTTGAAAACCAATGCCAGTGATTAGAACTTCCTTAGTGTTTGGTTCTGATGGCTTGAATGGGCTTCGCAGTTCAGCACCCAAGGGATCAACAATTATATGCTCAGCAGAGGTACCAGAATTTTCTGGTGGCGGGTCATCAGCAGGTTCCTGCGGCTGTTGCACGGAGGCCTCTAATATTGGTGCTTGTTTTTCTAGTTCATGAGTCTTGGGGTCTTTTGTTGGCTTGTTTATTTTAGCCTTTTTGCTAGGCTTTGCTTTTCCACTACAAGATGATTCAAAAAGTTAGTATGAGTTTAGAGATGTGGAAAAACACAAATAAAGCTGGTACCCAGGGGCAATCCTGAAAGTCAGAAGCTGAGTCTAAGATGAATCAGCAGACGAAGAGTGAGAGGTCCCCTGATAATTTGAGTCAGAAAGATTAAGTGCTTGACGAATAAGACCTTCCTTGGAGTAAATAGAGTTGGAATTTTGAAGTACCTCATTCCGGTGTTTTCGTTGGACTGGTGTGTTGGGTAAACCAGAGGAAAGCTCTCCGCCTCCACTAATCTGGGTTCTATGTCGGTTCTCATGCTGTTATTGCTTCAAAATAAAATTGGGATCCAGGTGAGCTAAAGGGTGAGAAAATCGTACTTTCCGAGTCACTCGTCGAGTTTTCTGTCTTGGCAAAGGCTCCGAATTGGAGGAAATAATAGTTTCCTCGTCATCACCTGTCTGGCTGGTTTCCGCATCATCCTGATAGCCATCAGTGTTAATAAGATGGATGAAAAAGGAGCGAAGGGAATCAAGGTCTACCTCCGACTCGCCATCTTCGTCCAAGTTCAACATATCAGAGGCAGCGGTTTTTTATTCTTTTTCACGGCTTTGGTGTTAGCCCTGGCCTTCTTGGCGGCTTTTTCATCATATTTCTTATTCCAAAAGGTAGCTCCAGCCTAAAAAAATTACAATAAAGGTTGGGGATTTGCAAATTATATGAACAATGAAGTAAAGTATATAAACCGTACATATTTACATCCGGTGCCGGGTTGAGTGTGCTGAAGGGATTCAATCCCACTTTGCTACAGCTCTCCAAGCTTTCATTGAGAAGAGTCTTTGTCATATCATTGATGGCTGTATTAGTCAAACGTGTTGAATTGTAACGCAGTGGATCTTTGGTGTCGCCAGTATATGTGCACATTAAACCGGACCGGTGGCTTAAAGGTATGATCCTCCAAGCTACCCACCATCGAACCAGGTCAACCCCGGTCAATCCATTGGCCAATAATGCTCTAACCTTTGAAAAAGTAGGCACAAGTTTGGCCCGTTCAGCAGTGGTTAGCCGATCGGGGAGAGGGTGCTTTGGGTTGAGCCGCTGGTCACGGAATCCTGGCAAGGGATTTTCATCAGCAGTATAAGTATCTTTGCAATAGAACCAGGATTGATTCCAATCCTTGGGATATCTTGGAAGTTGAGCATAAGAAAAAATGGCATCTCTGCGTTGCTGAATTAAGATCCCTCCAAGCTCCTGGCTGGGCCATCAGTGAATTCATTTTGGTGGTTCAAGTAAAAATACTCTATAAAGAGTTCAACACTGGGTTCTTCTTGAAGGTATACTTCACAGAAGACTTGGAAATTGCAGATATTTGAAATGGAATTGGGTCCGATGTCTTGAGGAATAAGTTGTAGAAAATGCGGAACATCACGGAAGAATTTTGACCCGGGCGGTGAGAAGCCCCGGTTCATGTGATGAGTGAAAACGATAACTTCATTGTCCTGCGGCTAAGGTCTGACTTCGTCCGGTTTGGAGCACGCCAGTGAACGATGTTTTTTGCCGGTAAGAAGCCAATCTTGACATAATCATGGAGCATTACCTCGGTAACGATGGATGGGACCCAGTCGCATGATGAGACAGTCTTAGTCATGATTGGGTGCATGGCCTACACAAGGCAATTCAAGATGTTACTGAACCGACAGATATCTGGCGAGTTACAAATTATCGTTTAAACTGCTATAAAAGGCTAATGGCTATGGAGATACGGTTCAGAGTATATAGTTGTCAAACCGGAGGACCGAATTATGAGGATAAATAAGCAAGCCTGGTTAAACCTGAAGGATATTGCCAGCTTATTGACTTTGAGGCGGATGATGGCGGCTTAAACGGGGCCTAATGTTATATGGCGGGTCACGGTTTATGTCATAAGCCGCCATGACTGTTATGGTACTTCAAATCTATTTGTGAAATGTTTTGCTAAGTGGTGGACAAACAGATTTGACAAGCTAAACCTATAATTTTGGATCTATGGCAATTCAAAAAAGATGTAAAAGTTAAACCTAAGGTGGTGGCAGCAGAAAGCTTTGGTGCTCCGATGAGGTTTTCTATGAAAAGATACTACTCTGACAATAAAAATGAATGCTAAACCACTACCATGCAAGATTCACGACATATTTCAGATTAAAAGCTATTGAGTTGAAGGGAACAGTGAAGAACAACAAGGAGTACTTACAGATGCGGTGGAACAACGGTCGTGCGCCGGAGTTCTCTGGTCTGATCAGGTCGATGCACCGGCCTGAGTTGGTGGAGCGGTCGGAGATCACGGTGGTGGATCTCAGGCGGCAGAGGAGATGCAAGAGGAAGATGAAGGCGATGAGGCAAAGGGGGAAAATGATAAAGACCCACGTCCCTATTTATAAGAGGGTGGATACAACACATGCGTGAGTGTCACAGCCCTAGCTCAGCCCCTGTTGTCCTTGCTTGATCTTGTTGCATCATCTTTAAATTTTATTTAAAGTTGAAATGGGGATTGGTCAAACCCTAGCACGAAAATAACTCAACTAGGTTCAATCTAAAAATATTTTCATTGAATCCAAAGTGCTTCAAGAAAAGTTCATGATTTTGGGTTAAGGTAGAAGCCTTTGCCAAAAATGATGAATATATTTCTATTACATTTTTGGAATTTTTAATTAACTCATATTGTATTTGAGTTGGAGCAAATAAATCCTATAATTATTTCTATTGCTCCAATGATTTTGAAACATTTTGTGGGGTTCTGAAATAATTCAGTTTGCATCCACAATTATTTTCAGGAGCAACAAAAATTATTTGGTCAGGAAACCAAATTCAAACATACTGCAGAAAATAGAAAACAGAAACAAAATTAGAAAACCAGAGAGAAACCCACCTAACTTACCGCAGCCCACTTACCCACCTGCTACTGTGCAGCCCACCTACCAATCGTCTTCTCCATGCGCCAGTAGACACGACGCGTGTGCTCGACGCACGCGCGCTCACCGCGCGCCACACCACAGCTGCCTGGCTGCTTCCCGAGACACTCGATGACGCGGGTGACTTCGCCGCTGCCGTCCGCATCGAGCCATCCCTCTCTGCTCACTTTTCCCTCGTCCCATCACTTCTCCCCCGATGGCTGAAGCCGCCACGAGCAGGCCACCACAGTTCTCGCAGATACCGCCATCGCGTCACTGAACCACCATATCTAGGAGGTTCCCCGCGTCTCCCTCGATCTCTCTCCTGAATCACGCGACCGTGGGCGCCCCAAACATCGCCCTCGAGCTCGTCACCGCCGCATCTGGCCGCCGGAGGTCACCGTCGATACATGCGCTGGAGGTCATCCCCGAGCCCACTGAGACTGCCGTAGACCCCACCGTGAGCTCCTCTTTGATTCCCCTCTCTCCCCGCACGCTTTTGCTCTCTCTAGCCATACCAGCCACCGGATCCGTGTGCTTCCAGCTGCCTTCCATGTCGCCGCCGTGGCTACAGTCGCTGGTGCTCACGTTCGAGTCTGTAAACGCGCTCAACATGCTCCCAGTAGCCAAGCGCAAATAGCCGATCACCCTACCTTGCAACGTAGCCCCATCCCCGGGGTTGGTCGAACTCCTCCCGCCGCCCAACTTGCCCCCGCAGCCGCTACAGATCGCCCCGTGACAAGACGGGGTCTCCCTGGATGCGGGCGAGCAAGGGCAACCCCCTGGTACCCTTGGCTTGACCCACCGCCGCCCGTAGCTCTGCTCCGGCTACCCTCCGTCGTGACTTGAGGTCGCCGGCGTCTAACTCCGATGGCTGGTGACGTGGCACCGTCATTAGCATCTAATTAACCCACCACTCTCACTTACGTGTGGCCCCGGCTCATGCTATGGTTTGGTTAAATTAATAACTAATTTTAGTTAAGCCGCTGTTTCACTGGCATGCGGCCCCCGCCTGACTATTTAAACTAGGTTAGGTTTAATTTATATTAGGATTAGCCACAGCCACTGACATGTGGGTCCCAGCCATTAGGTGTTGCGGAACGTAGCAGAATTTTAAAATTTTCTACGCATTTCCAAGATCAATCTATGGAGTCATCTAGCAACGAGGGAGAGGGGAGTGCATCTACATACCCTTGTAGATCGCGCGCGGAAGCGTTCAAGAGAACGGGGTTGATGGAGTCGTACTCATCGTGATCCAAATCACCGATGACCTAGCGCCGAACGGATGACACCTCCGTGTTCAACACACGTACGGTTGGGAAGACTTCTCCTCCAACTTGATCCAGCAAGGGGGAAGGAGAGGTTGATGAAGATCCAGCAGCACGACGTCGTGGTGGTGGAAGCAACGGTGATCTCGGCAGGGCTTTGCCAAGATCAGGGAGAGGGAGGAGTGTCACGGGAGGGAGAGGGAGGAGCTAGGGGCTAGGGTGCGGCTGCCCTCCCTCCCCCCACTATATATAGGGTCCCTAGGGGGGCGCTGGCCCTAGGAGATCAATCTCCAAGGGGGGAGGCCAAGGGGGTTGCTTGCCCCCCAAGCCAAGTGGGGCGCCACCCACCCCTAGGGTTTCCAACCCTAGGCGCAGGGGAGGCCCAAGGGGGGCGCACCAGCCCACTAGGGGCTGGTTCCCCTCCCACTTCAGCCCATGGGGCCCTACAGGATAGGTGGCCCCACCCGGTGGACCCCCGGGACCCTTCCGGTCGTCCCGGTACAATACCGATTACCCCCGAAACTTTCCCGATGGCCGAAACTTGACTTCCTATATATAAATCTTCACCGCCGGACCATTTCAGAACTCCTCGTGACGTCCGGGATCTCATCCGGGACTCCAAACAACTTTCGGGTTACCGTATACTAATATCTCAACAACCCTAGCGTCATCGAACCTTAAGTGTGTAGACCCTACGGGTTCAGGAGACACGCAGACATGACCGAGATGACTCTCTGGTCAATAACCAACAACGGGATCTGGATACCCATGTTGGCTCCCACATGCTACTCGATGATCTCATCGGATTAACCACGATATCGAGGATTCAATCAATCCGTATACAATTCCCTTTGTCAATCGGTACGTTACTTGCCTGAGACTCGATCGTCGGTATCCCAATACCTCGTTCAATCTCGTCACCGGCAAGTCACTTTACTCGTACCGTAATGCATGATCCCGTGATCAACCACTTGGTCACATTGAGCTCATTATGATGATGCCTTACCGAGTGGGCCTAGAGATACCTCTCTGTCATACGGAGTGACAAATCCTAGTCTCGATTCGTGCCAACCCAACAGACACTTTCGGAGATGCCTCTAGTGTACCTTTATAGTCACCCAGTTACGTTGTGATGTTTGGCACACCCAAAGCACTCCTACGGTATCCGGGAGTTGCACAATCTCATGGTCTAAGGAAATGATACTTGACATTCGGAAAAGCTATAGCAAACGAACTACACGATCTTTGAGCTATGTTTAGGATTAGGCCTTGTCCATCACATCATTCTCCTAATGATGTGATCCCATTATCAATGACATCCAATGTGCATAGTCAGGAAACCATGACTATCTTTTGATCAACGAGCTAGTCAACTAGAGGCTCACTAGGGACGTGTTGTGGTCTATGTATTCACACATGTATTACGATTTCCGGATAACACAACTATAGCATGAACAATAGACAATTATCATGAACAAAGAAATATAATAATAACCATTTTATTATTGCCTCTAGGGCATATTTCCAACAGTCTCCCACTTCCACTAGAGTCAATAGTCTAGTTACATTGTGATGAATCGAACACCCATGTAGTTCTGCTGTTGATCATGTTTTGCTCTAGGGAGAGGTTTAGTCAATGGATCTGCCACATTCAGGTCTGTATGTACTTTACAAATATCTATGTCTCCATTTTGAACACTTTCACGAATGGAGTTGAAGCGATGCTTGATATGCCTGGTCTTCCTGTGAAACCTGGGCTCCTTGGCAAGGGCAATAGCTCTAGTGTTGTCACAGAAGAGAGTCATCGGGCCTGACGCATTGGGTATGACTCCTAGGTCGGTAATGAACTCCTTCACCCAGATTGCCTCTTGTGCTGCCTCTGAGGCTGCCATGTACTCCGATTCACATGTAGATCCCGCCACAACGCTTTGCTTGCAACTGCACCATCTTACTGCCCCACCATTCAAAATATACACGTATCCGGTTTGTGACTTAGAGTCATCCAGATTTGTGTCGAAGCTAGCATCAACGTAACCCTTTACGACGAGCTCTTCGTCATCTCCATAAACGAGAAACATATCCTTAGTCTTCTTTAGGTACTTCAGGATATTCTTGACTGCTGTCCAGTGTTCCATGCCGGGATTACTTTGGTACCTTCCTACCAAACTTACGACAAGGTTTACATCAGGTCTGGTACACAGCATAGCATACATGATAGACCCTATGGCCGAGGCATAGGGGACGGCACTCATCTTTTCTCTATCTTCTACCGTGGTCGGGCATTGAGCCGTGCTCAATCTCGTACCTTGCAATATAGGCAAGAACCCCTTCTTTGACTGATCCATCTTGAACTTCTTCAATATCTTGTCAAGGTACGTACTCTGTGAAAGACCAATGAGGCGTCTCGATCTATCTCTATAGATCTTGATGCCTAATATATAAGCAGCTTCTCCAAGATCAGTCATTGAAAAACACTTGTTCAAGTAGGCCTTTATGCTTTCCAAGAATTCTATATCATTTCCCATCAACAGTATGTCATCCACATACAATATGAGAAATGCTACAGAGCTCCCACTCACTTTCTTGTAAATGCAGGCTTCTCCATAAGTCTGCGTAAACCCAAACGCTTTGATCATCTCATCGAAACGAATGTTCCAACTCTGAGATGCTTGCACCAGCCCATAAATCGAGTGTTGGAGCTTGCACACCTTGTCAGCATTCTTAGGATCGACAAAACCTTCCGGCTGCATCACATACAATTCTTCCTTAAGGAAACCATTAAGGAATGCCGTTTTGACGTCCATTTGCCATATCTCATAATCATAGAATGCGGCAATTGCTAACATGATACGGACGGACTTCAGCTTCTCTACGGGTGAGAAAGTCTCATCGTAGTCAACCCCTTGAACTTGTCGATAACCCTTAGCGACAAGCCGAGCTTTATAGATGGTTACATCACCATCCGCGTTTGTCTTCTTCTTAAAGATCCATTTATTTTCTATGGCTCGCCGATCAACGGGCAAGTCAGTCAAATTCCATAATTCGTTTTCATACATGGATCCTATCTTGGATTTCATGGCTTCCAGCCATTTGTCGGAATCTGGGCCCGCTATCGCTTCATAGTTCGAAGGTTCACCATTGTCTAACAACATGATTTCCATGATAGGGTTGCCGTACCACTCTGGTGCGGAACGTGTTCTTGTGGACCTACGAAGTTCAGTAGCAACTTGATTTGAAGTTTCATGGTTAAGCAACCACTCTGGTGCGGAACGTGTTCTTGTGGACCTACGAAGTTCAGTAGCAACTTGATCTGAAGTTTCATGATCATCATCATTAACTTCCTCTCTAGTCGGTGCAGGCACCTCAGGAACATTTTATTGAGCTGTGCCACTTACCGGTTCAAGAGGTAATACTTCATCAAGTTCTACTTTCCTCCCACTTATTTCTTTCGAGAGAAACTCTTTCTCTAGAAAGGACCCATTCTTGGCAATAAAGATCTTGCCTTCGGATCTGAGGTAGAAGGTATACCCAATAGTTTCTTTAGGGTATCCTATGAAGACGCATTTTTCCGATTTGGGTTCGAGCTTTTCAGGTTGAAGTTTCTTGACATAAGCATCGCATCCCCAAACTTTTAGAAACGACAGCTTAGGTTTCTTCCCAAACCATAATTCATACGGTGTCGTCTCAACGGATTTCGACATAGCCCTATTTAAAGTGAATGCGGCAGTCTCTAAAGCATAGCCCCAAAATGACAGCGGTAGATCGGTAAGAGACATCATAGATCGCACCATATCCAATAGAGTGCGATTACGACGTTTGGACAAACCATTACACTGAGGTGTTCCAGGCGTCGTGAGTTGTGAAACTATTCCACATTTTCTTAAGTGTGTGCCAAATTCGTGACTCAAGTATTCTCCCCCACGATCTGATCGCAAGAACTTGATTTTCCTGTCACGTTGATTCTCAACCTCACTCTGAAATTTCTTGAACTTTTCAAAGGTCTCAGACTTGTGTTTCATTAAGTAGACATACCCATATCTACTCAAGTCATCAGTGAGGGTGAGAACATAACGATAGCCACCGCGAGCCTCAACACTCATTAGACCGCACACATCAGTATGCATGATTTCTAATAAGTTGGTTGCTCGCTCCATTGTTCCTGAGAACGGAGTCTTGGTCATTTTACCCATGAGGCATGGTTCGCACGTGTCAAATGATTCATAATCAAGAGACTCCAAAAGTCCATCGGCATGGAGCTTCTTCATGCGTTTGACACCTATGTGACCAAGGCAGTAGTGCCACAAGTATGTGGGACTATCATTATCAACCTTACATCTTTTGGTATTCACACTATGAATATGTGTAACTTTACGCTTGATATTCATTAAGAATAAATTATTCACCAGTGGACCATGACCATAAAACATATCTCTCATATAAATAGAACAACCATTATTCTCGGATTTAAATGAATAGCCATCTCGAATTAAACAAGATCCTAATACAATGTTCAGGCTCAAAGCTGGCACTAAATAACAATTATTGAGGTTTAAAACTAATCCCGTAGGTAAATGTAGAGGTAGCGTGCCGACGGCGATCACATCGACCTTGGAACCATTCCCGACGCGCATCGTCACCTCGTCCTTCGCCAGTCTCCGCTTATTCCGCAGCTCCTGCTTTGAGTTACAAATGTGAGCAACCGCACCGGTATCAAATACCCAGGAGCTACTACAAGTACTGGTAAGGTACACATCAATTACATGTATATCACATATACCTTTAGTGTTGCCGGTCTTCTTATCCGCTAAGTATTTGGGACAGTTCCGCTTCTAGTGACCACTTCCCGTGCAATAAAAACACTCAGTCTCGGGCTTGGGTCCATTCTTTGGCTTCTTCCCGGCAGCTTGCTTACCAGGCACGGCAACTCCCTTTCCGTCCTTCTTGAAGTTCTTCTTACCCTTGCCTTTCTTGAACTTAGTGGTTTTATTCACCATCAACACTTGATGTTCCTTTTTGATTTCCACCTCTGCTGATTTCAGCATTGAATATACCTCAGGAATGGTCTTTTCCATCCCCTGCATATTGAAGTTCATCACAAAGCTCTTGTAGCTCGGTGGAAGCGACTGAAGGATTCTTTCAATGACTGCGTCATCCGGGAGATTAACTCCCAGCTGAGTCAATCGGTTATGCAACCCAGACAATTTGAGTATGTGCTCACTGACAGAACTATTTTCCTCCATCTTACAGTTGCAGAACTTGTCGGAGACTTCATTTCTCTTGACCCAGGCATGAGCTTGGAAAACCATTCTCAGCTCTTCGAACATCTCATATGCTCCGTGTCTCTCAAAACGCTTTTGGAGTCCCGGTTCTAAGCTGTAAAGCATGCCGCACTGAACGAGGGAGTAATCATCAGCACGTGACTGCCAAGTGTTCATAACGTCTTGGTTCTCTAGGATGGGTGCGTCACCTAGCGGTGCTTCTAGGACATAATCTTTCTTGGCAGCTATGAGGATGATCCTCAGGTTCCGGACCCAGTCCGTATAGTTGCTGCCATCATCTTTCAGCTTGGTTTTCTCTAGGAACGCGTTGAAGTTGAGGGCAACATTAGCGTGGGCTATTTGATCTACAAGACATAGTGTAAAGATTTTAGACTAAGTTCATGATAATTAAGTTCATCTAATCAAATTACTCAATGAACTCCCACTTGGATAGACATCCCTCTAGTCATCTAAGTGAAACATGATCCGAGTCAACTAGGCCATGTCCGATCATCACGTGAGACGGACTAGCCAACATCGGTGAACATCTTCATGTTGATCGTATCTTCTATATGACTCATGCTCGACCTTTCGGTCTTCCGTGTTCCGAGGCCATGTCTGTACATGCTAGGCTCGTCAAGTTAACCTAAGTGTATTGCGTGTGTAAATCTAGCTTACACCTGTTGTATTCGAACGTTAGAATCTATCACACCCGATCATCACGTGGTGCTTCGAAACAACGAACCTTCGCAATGGTGCACAGTTAGGGGGAACACTTTCTTGAAATTATTACGAGGGATCATCTTATTTAAGCTACCGTTGTTCTAAGCAAATAAGATGTAAAACATGATAAACATCACATGCAATCAAATAGTGACATGATATGGCCAATATCATTTGCTCCTTTTGATCTCCATCTTCGGGGCTTCATGATCATCGTTGTCACCGGCATGACACCATGATCTCCATCATTGTGTCTTCTTGAAGTTGTCTCGTCATCTATTACTTCTACTACTATGGCTAACGCTTTAGCAATAAAGTAAAGTAATTACATGACGTTTATGTTGACACGCAGGTCATAAATAAATTAAGACAACTCCTATGGCTCCTGCCGGCTACTCATCGACATGCAAGTTGTGATTCCTATTACAAGAACATGATCAATCTCATACATCACATATATCATTCATCACATCCTTTTGGCCATATCACATCACACGGCACATGCTGCAAAAACAAGTTAGACGTCCTCTAATTGTTGTTGCAAGTTTTTACGTGGCTGCTATAGGTTTCTAGGAAGAACGTTTCTTACCTATGCCAAAACCACAACGTGATATGCCAATTTCTATTTACCCTTCATAAGGACCCTTTTCATCGAATCCGATCCGACTAAAGTGGGAGAGACAGACACCCGCCAGCCACCTTATGCAACTAGTGCATGTCAATCGGTGGAACCAGTCTCACGTAAGCGTACGTGTAAGGTCGGTCCGGGCCACATCATCCCACGATGCCGCCGAATCAAGATAAGACTAGTAACGACAAGCAAATTGACAATCTCGACGCCCACAACTGCTTTATGTCCTACTCGTGCATAGAAACTACGCATAGACCTAGCTCATGATGCCACTGTTGGGGAACGTAGCAGAATTTTAAAATTTTCTAAGCATCACCAAGATCAATCTATGGAGTCATCTAGCAACGAGGGAGTGGGGAGTGCATCTACATACCCTTGTAGATCGTGCGCGGAAGCGTTCAAGAGAACGGGGTTGATGGAGTCGTACTCGTCGTGATCCAAATCACCGATGACCTAGCGCCGAACGGACGGCACCTTTGCGTTCAACACACGTATGGTTGGGAAGACGTCTCCTCCAACTTGATCCAGCAAGGGGGAAGGAGAGGTTGATGAAGATCCAGCAGCACGACGGCGTGGTGGTGGAAGCAACGGTGATCTCGGCAGGGCTTCGCCAAGCTCAAGGAGAGGGAGGAGTGTCACAGGAGGGAGAGGGAGGCGCCAGGGGCTAGGGTGTGGCTTCCCTCCCTCCCCCCCCACTATATATAGGGTCCCTAGGGGGGGCGGCCCTAGGAGATCCAATCTCCAAGGGGGGGCGGCGGCCAAGGGGGTGGCTTGCCCCCCAAGCCAAGTGGGGCGCCCCCCACCCCTAGGGTTTCCAACCCTAGGCACAGGGGGAGGTCCAAGGGGGGCACACCAGCCCACTAGGGGCTAGTTCCCCTCCCACTTCAGCCCATGGGGCCCTCCGGGATAGGTGGCCCCACCCGGTGGACCCCCGGGACCCTTCCGTTGGTCCTGGTACAATACCGATTACCCCCGAAACTTTCCCGATGGCCAAAACTTGACTTCCTATATATAAATCTTCACCTCCGGACCATTCCGGAACTCCTCGTGACGTCCGGGATCTCATCCGGGACTCCAAACAACTTTCGGGTTACCGTATACTAATATCTCAACAACCCTAGCGTCACCGAACCTTAAGTGTGTAGACCCTACGGGTTCGGGAGACACGCAGACATGACCGAGACGACTCCCCGGTCAATAACCAACAGCGGGATCTGGATACCCATGCTGGCTCCCACATGCTCCTCCATGATCTCATCGGATGAACCACGATGTCGAGGATTCAATCAATCCGTATACAATTCCCTTTGTCAATCGATACGTTACTTGCCCGAGACACGATCGTCGGTATCCCAATACCTCGTTCAATCTCGTTACCGGCAAGTCACTTTACTCGTACCGTAATGCATGATCCCGTGATCGACCACTTGGTCACATTGAACTCATTATGATGATGCATTACCGAGTGGACCCAGAGATACCTCTCCGTCATACGGAGTGGCAAATCCCAGTCTCGATTCGTGCCAACCCAACAAACACTTTCGGAGATACCTGTAGTGTACCTTTATAGTCACCCAGTTACGTTGTGACGTTTGGCACACCCAAAGCACTCCTACGGTATCCGGGAGTTGCACAATCTCATGGTCTAAGGAAATGATACTTGACATTCGGAAAAGCTATAGCAAACGAACTACATGATCTTTGAGCTATGTTTAGGATTGGGTCTTATCCATCACATCATTCTCCTAATGATGTGATCCCGTTATCAATGACATCCAATGTCCATAGTCAGGAAACCATGACTATCTTTTGATCAACGAGCTAGTCAACTAGAGGCTCACTAGGGACGTGTTGTGGTCTATGTATTCACACATGTATTACGATTTCCGGATAACACAATTATAGCATGAACAATAGACAATTATCATGAACAAAGAAATATAATAATAACCATTTTATTATTGCCTCTAGGGCATATTTCCAACATTAGGTTCGACCTGGGCTGGCGCCTTTGACCTGCTAACGTAGTGATGATGTCACTCTAGCATCATAAAGTCTTTTCTGGAATTTAAGTAAATCTAAATGATTTGTTTATTTTCAAAAAATGTTCAAAACTTTGAAAAATCATAGAAATTAAACCATAACTCCAAATGAAATAAGTAATATATGAAAAATTATCAGAAAAATCTAATCTATCCATTGATACTGGTTTGACGTATGTTAAAGCAAGTTAAACCTACTGATCAGGTCAAATCAATTAAATGGCATTTGAATATCAACATATGGAGTTTGAATTTGAATCTATGATTCAAACCAACTTCATTTAAATTGTTGCTGGCTGCATTAGCTCAAACCACATCATATTGCCATGTCATGATCATGCATAATATTGTTGCATTGCATTGATTGTGTTCCTTCTCTGTTGCCGGTATTTGTCCCCTCTCAGTAGACGTGGTTCCGACGATGAGATCGATGACATCGATGAAGAACTATACTATCTTCAAAAGTGCCAGGCAAGCAAAACCCCCTTGTTCATTCCGATACAATCCCACTCTCTCGCTTCTGCTCTATTTTACTACATTAAGACAACAACAATTCAATTTTTACATGCTGCGGTAGTTGAACCCCTTTCCTCTGCATGACCTGTCATTGCCACAGTAAATAGATGAAACCAACTAGCATGAGTAGGAGTTGTTTGAGCCCTGATGTGCCTACTCATTTGTGCTTTTTGTCAAGCCTGCCACTGCTTAGAGTTGAGTTGGGTCTGATTCATCGGAGATGAATTGGAATGTGGTGAAAATGTCTTACTATTGAGAGTTCAGTGTGTTAACATGATTTGGTAAAGGTAGAGGTGAGTGGCCATGTAGGTGGTGGGTAGTCACATTGAAACCATGCTCAGGAACTGAGTTCTGTGTTTGTGATCCATGAATTGCTATTACCACACGTTGGGCCCTGAAATATGACCCCGCTCGACTTATTAACCACCCATGTCTTCTGTCGAGGAGTTGCATGTAGTTTTTGGTGTTTGTAGTATGCTGGAGGCCGTGCGCAGAGCTAACACGAGGGGTGGGCTATGATGCACTAGGCACGTGGCCCAGTGTACCGAGTCGCCCATTTGGTGCCTCGGGAACCCTACACACATCGTTCGAGGCCGTAGTGGAAACCTTGGCCGGACTCCCTGTGGATGGAACCTGAATAGGCTATAGACCTGGACTAGGAACTTGTGTGGTTAGTCAGGTCATGGTCTACACCCACGTCGGCTTTTGCTTGAAGTCTGCCGAGCACATGTCGTGTGCAGACGGTAAAGTGGTGGAAACATGTGTGAAGAAGTACACCCATGCACGGTTATAAGTGATCTATTTGGATAGTCACGTCTGCGGTAAAGGTCCTCTGGGTTGCCTATACAGTTCATAGACAAGTGAAAGTGGATAATCTAAAATGCGCAAGATAAGCGTGAGTGCTATGGATGGCGTTCTCGTAGGGAGACGAGAGCGAATCCATAGTGGTGTATTCATTGTTGAATACGTGGACTCGTGTGCGCCACCTCAAAAGAGTTACCAGCAGTCGTAGAACAAGATAGCCACTAAGTCAAAGCTGGCTTGCTGCAGTTATACTCCACCATGCCCTTTGTAGATACTGATGCATATGTAGATAGTTCTGATGTAAGTCTTGCTGGGTACATTTGTACTGACGTTTGCTTAATTTACGTTTTTGCAGAGAGACTTCAGTCTCACTAGTAGTTCCATGTGGACTTCGATGCTTAGCTTGTTACCTCAGCTACGATCTTATGCCCTCGGCAGGGTCTTGTAGATAGTTAGGCTTCTCAACCTTTTTCATTTGTAGTTGTCTGTACTCAGACAAGTTAAGCTTCCGCATATGCTTATTTCTTGTATGACTTGAATGCTGGCTCATCAGACTCATGTTTGTAATATCTGGCTCCTCGGAGCATAATGAAAAAATACTTTGAGTTGTAGAGTTTTGTTGTGATGCCATGTTCTATTTGCACATATCGAGCATATTGTGTGTATGTTATTGAAATGCTTGGTATGTGTGGGATCCGACAACCTAGTTGTTTATCCTTAGTAGCCTCTCTTATGGGGAAATGTCTCCTATGTTGGGGAACACAGTAATTTCAAAAAAATTCCTACACACACGCACGATCATGGTGATGCATAGCAACGAGAAGGGAGAGTATCGTCTAGGTACCCCCATAGACCGTAAGAGGAAGCCTTGTGACAACGCGGTTGTTGTAGTCGTACGTCTTAACGATCGCCTGATCTAGCACCGAAGGTACGGCACCTCCGAGATCTGCACATGTTTAGCTCGGTGACGTCCCGCGAACTCATGATCCATTAGAGCTTCGAGGCAGAGTTTCGCCAGCACGACGGCGTGATGATGGTGATGATTATTCTACCGGAACAGGGCTTCGCCTAAGCACCACTACGATATAACTGAGGTGGATTATGGTGGAGGGGGGCACCGCACACGGCTAAAAGATCAATGATCAACTTGTGTGTCTATGGGGTGCGCCCCTCCCCAGTGTATAAAGGGGTAAAGGAGGGGGGAGGGGCCGGCCCTCCTAGGCACGCCCCAAAGGGGATTCCTACTCCCACCGGGAGTAGGACTCCAACCCTTCCAAGAGTAGGATTAGGAGAGAGGGAAGGAGGAGAGAGGGGGAAGGAAAGAGGGAGCCACCCCCTCCTTGTCCAATTCAGACTAGAGGGGGAGGGGGCACGTGGCCTGCCCTGGCCGCCCCTCCTCTTCTCCACTTAGGCCCAAAAGGCCCATTACACTCCGCGGGGGGGGGGGGGGGGGGGGGGGGGGGGGGGGGGGGGGGTGGTCCGGTAACCCCCCGGTACTCTGGTATTTGTCCGAACTTGCCTGGAACCCTTCTGAAGATCAAACATAGTCATCCAATATATCGATCTTTATTTCTTGACCATTTCAAGACTCCACGTCATGTCCGTGATCATATCCGAGACTCCGAACTACCTTCGATACATCAAAACACATAAACTCATATTACCGATCCTCACCGAATGTTAAGCATGCGGACCCTACGGGTTCGAGAACTATGTAGACATGACCGAGACTCGTCTACGGTCAATAACCAATGGAGGAAACTGGATGCTCATATTGGCTTCTACATATTCTACGAAGATCTTTATCGATCAAACCGCATAATGGTATACGTTGTTCCCTTTGTCATCGGTATGTTACTTGCCCGGTATTCGATCGTCGGTATCTCAATACCTAGTTCAATCTCGTTACCGGCAAGTCTCTTTACTCGTTCCGTAATGCTACATCCCGTAACTAACTCATTAGCTACATTTCTTGCAAGTCTTATCGTGATGTACATTACCGAGAGGGCCCAGAGATACCTCTTCGACAATCGGAGTGACAAATCCTAATCTTGATTCATGCCAACTCAACAAACACCATCGAAGACACCTGTAGAGCACCTTTATAATCACCCAGTTATGTTGTGGCATTTGGTACCACACAAAGTGTTCCTCTAGTATTCGGGAGTTGCATAATCTCATAGTCATAGGAACATGAATAGTTATCGAGAAAGCAATAGCAACAAACTAAACGATCACCATGCTAGGCTAACGGATGGGTCAAGTCAATCTGATCATTCTCTAATGATGTGATCCCGTTAATCAAATGAAAACTCATGTCTATGCTTAGGAAACATAACCAGCATTGATTCAACGAGCTAGTCAAGTAGAGCAAACTAGTGACACTCTATTTCTCTATGTATTCGCACATGTACTAAGTTTTCGGTTAAAACAATTCTAGCATGAATAATAAATATTTATCATGATACAAGGAAATATAAATAACAACTTTATTATTGCCTCTAGGGCATATTTCCTTCATCCTAGTGCTTCCACTGAGCCATGGTAGCTTGCTACTGCTCTGGAACACTAAGGTTGGCCAGCATGTGTCCTTCTTCGTTCCTGTTTCTGTCTCATCAGGGAAATGTGACGCAGTGTCGACCGGAGTCCTGTTAGCCCAGCTGCTACAGCCCGGATTCACTCGCTGATGACCAACACGTTTGTTGCTGGGTCATGTATGCATGTCCCTGTAAGTTAGTGCCACTTTGGGTTTACGACTAGTCATGTCGTCCTAGGTTCTCTGTCATATGGATGCTAGCGACACTATCATATACATGAGCCAAAAGGTGCAAATAGTACCGGGTCAGGTAAGGTGGCACTCGTGGGAATACCGTGCGTGAGGCCACAAAGTGATATGATGTGTTACATGCTAGTTCGGTGTGACTTAGAATCAGGGTCCTGACAGATTTGGTTTTAGAGCCTGACTGCCTGTAGGATTACCAAGCCAAACTGGTGAAAGTTGAGTATAGAAATGCTTTAGCTTAAGGGAATTAATTGTGGGTGGGAATGTAAGGCTCTTTTTACTCCTTTACCTTATGCCTTCTGATCCGAGTCATCCTATCTTTCCTACGGGGTTAAGGAACTAGGATTTCTCTTTTTTCTTTCAGGATCACGTGTTACTAACCCATAGACTTATAGGAATGAAGGATTCAAGCCCTAGTTCAGTTCCTACTACTTCCATGTGTGGACAATTGATCTCAAAACCTTGATATTGTGATGTTAAGTGGTTATGCCACAATTTTGGCTGGATGTCTCAAATCTTTGAGCATTTACATCCATTATGATGTCCAAGTCATCCCAGGTTTCTAAATAGTCTGATGCATTTGAAAATCCCTTTTTTCCGTTCTCGATGTTCCTTTGGGCCAGTTTAACCACACCAATCAGTGCATTGAGGCACTCTGTTGCCTCGACATATATGCTGGAGCTATTATTATGACCCTAGGTGTCTTAGAGGATCACCTAGTAATCTAGCCATTGAGGGAGTTCTGGATTAAGGGGTCCTCGGGCGTCCGGGCTATGTGATATGCGCCGGACTATTGGGCCATAGAGATACAAGACAGAAGACTTTTTCCCGTGTCCGGATGGGACTCTTCTTAGCGTGGAAGGCAAGCTTAGCGTGCGGATGTGAATATTCCTTTCTGTATAAACCGACTCTGTATAACCCTAGCCCCCTCCAGTATCTATATAAACCAGAGGGTTTAGTCCATATAGGTAATCATAATCATACAAGCTAGAAAATTTGGGTTTAGCCATTACGATCTTGTGGTAGATCAACTCTTGTAACCCCCTATACACATCAAAGTCAATCAAGCAGGACGTAGGGTATTACCACCATCAAGAGGGACCGAATCTGGGTAAAACATCCTGTCGCTTGTATCTTGTTACCATCGATCCTTAGACGCACAGTTCGGGACCCCTACCCAAGATCTGTCAGTTTTGACACCGACATTGGTGCTTTCATTGAGAGATCCACTGTTTCGTTGCCAGAAGGTTCGATGGCTCCATCAGTCATGTACAACAAAGCTACCCCGAGGGAGGTCTTTCTCCTTGGCCGGATCTTTGTGTTCTGCGGCTTCGCACAACGGGCCAACTCGATTAGCCATCTAGAGCAGATCGATAGCTACGCCCCAGGACACCAAATTAGTTTTGGAAATCTGGATTATGTCGCTGACATCCGAGGAGACTTGATCTTCCAAAGGTTCGCGACCCCAACCTCTGCTCTAGCCTTTAATCCGGAGCGCGCCTCCAGGTCCGAAAAAGGGATTCCCGAGCCCGTCGGACTCTCTACGGCTATTGAGCCTAGTACGGGAGAGCCGGAGGAAGCAGTATCACCGGCAATCGTCATGAAGCCGGACTCCTCTTCGAACACTGACCCCGAACCCTCGGAGTCATCATCGTGTGAGCTCGGCCAAAGAGTTCTCTTCTAGCCGTACTCCACGAACTCTCTTCTCCCACAACGAACCTCGCCTTTAAGCGAGGCTCTGGACTTAATGCGATCCCTCGTCCTTATAGAGGAGCAAAGTCCAAACTACGCCAAACCCAGACTAGGGGCTGAGAGCGGGGAATTTTACGTCCCATCCACCACCCACTTCATAGCCACTCTAGAGGACTTAACCGACATGCTCGATTACGGCTCCGAAGACATCGACGGTATGGACGGTGATGCCGAAGAAGAGCAGGCCCAAAACACGCCATTTACCAGACAATGGACGACCACCTCTTCGTATGACGTGTATATGGTGGATACACCCAAAGAGGGTAACGACGATAACGAGAAAAATCCAGTTGAGGATATACCTCCTCAGACTCAACCAAAGTGCCGACGTCAGCGGCGCCGCTCTAAATCACGCCGTGGAAAAGACAGCAATACTGGCACCGGAGAGAACAACACTTCAGACGACGCCAAAGACCAAGAAGACCCCGTCGGGCCAACCTCCGAACAGGATGATCGAGAAGATGGGCAAATTAGCCCTGATGACCAGGCTATAAACGAAGACTCGGAGGATAGTAATTATCTTCCACCCTCTGAGGAGGAGGTGAGCCTCGGCGACGAACACTTCATTGTGCCTGAGGAACCCCTTGAGCAGGAGCGCTTTAGGCGCAGGATAATAGGCACTTCAAGGAGCCTGAAAAAGAAGAAGCAGCAGCTCCAAGCTGATCAAGATCTACTCAACTACAGGTGGGCTAACGTCCTGGAAGCTGAGGAATACGGCCTCGAGCGCCCAACCAAGTGTTACCCGAAGCGTAAGCTGCTACCTCAATTCGACGACGAGGTGCTAGAGCCCATACCATCAGCACGTAATGCACCCCACCGGCCACCACGTGCCCGTGATAAAACGATAACTCAAGCCAAACACCAGCTCGCGCTACCTCGCCGAAAAAGTAGAGACACAACAACTCGGAAATATACTTATGACCTGCAACAGGACTTGGAAAACAAAGCGGGCCAGACCAGATCGATCTACGGATCGCGTGGGCATGCTCCGACGCGGAAGGACGACTATCTAGCCGGGCACGACAGCCTTAACCACGCCCGGGCCGAAAACCACAGACGGACTCCATCCGAGCTGCATCATGGCTTGGCCCGATATAGAGACGCCACACACACCCTCTACTTCACTGACGAAGTAATGGAGCACGAATTCCTAGAAGGGCTTAAAACCATGAATATCGAATCATATGATGGTACAACAAATCTCGCAGTATGGATTGAGGACTTTATTCTCCATATTCATATGGCTCGCGGTGATGATCTTCATGCCATCAAATACCTCCCGCTTAAGCTTAATGGACCAGCTCGCCACTGGTTAAACAGCCTGCCAGAAAACTCCATTGGCAGCTGGGAGGACTTGGAAAACGCCTTCTGTGACAACTTCTAGGGTACATACGTCCGACCTCCAGACGCCGATGACCTAAGTCACATAGTCCTACAGCACAAAGAGCCGGCCAGGAAATTCTGGACTAGGTTCCTAACTAAAAAGAACCACATCGTCGATTGCCCGGATGCCGAAGCCCTGGCGGCCTTCAAGCATAGCATTCGCGACGAATGGCTCGCCCGACACCATGGCCAAGAAAAGCCGAAGTCCATGGCAGCCCTCACGGCACTTATGACCCGCTTTTGCACGGGCGAAGATAGTTGGCTAGCCCGTAGCAGCAACACTGCATGCGAACCTGACCCCTCCGAAGCCAGAAATAACAACAGCAAGCCTCGACGCAACAAGCACAAGCGTCAAAACAATAGTGACAATACTGATGACACGGCGGTCAATGCCGGATTCAGTGGCTCCAAGTCTGGTCAGCGGAAGAAGCCATTCAAAAGAAACAATCCGGGCTCATCCAGTTTGGGCCGAATACTTGATCGACCATGTCAGATCCATGGCACCCCCGATAAACCCGCCAGTCATACCAACAGAAGCTGTTGGGTCTTTAAACAAGCCGGTAAGTTAAATACCGAGGACAAGGAGAAGGGGTCGCCAAGTGAAGATGATGACGAGGAGCCCCGTCAACCGAATACAGGGGGACAGAAGAAATCCCCCCTCCCAAGTCAAAACAGTGAACATGATATGCGTCACTCATATCCCCAAGAGGGAGCACAAACGCGCACTCAGGGACGTCTATGCGATAGAGACAGTCGCCCCAAAATGCAATCCATGGTCATCTTGCCCGATCACTTTCGATTGTAGGGACCATCCGACCAGTATTCGTCACGGCGGCTCAGTCGCACTGGTCCTCGACCCAATCATTGATGGATTCCACCTCACGCGGGTCCTCTTGGGTGGTGGTAGCAGCCTTAACCTGCTCTATCAGGACAAAGTCCGCAAGATGGGCATCGATCCGTCAAGGATCAAGCCCACAAAAACTACCTTTAAAGGAGTAATACTAGGTGTAGAGGCCCGCTGCACGGTCTCAATCACATTGGAAGTCGTCTTCGGATCACCGGACAACTTCCTAAGCAAAGACTTGATCTTTGACATCGTCCTCTTCCGCAGTGGCTATCACAGACTGCTCGGACAAACCGAATTTGCTCGCTTCAATGCGGTGCCACACTATTCCTATCTCAAACTTAAGATGCCCGGGCCACGCAGTGTCATAACAGTCAACGGAAACACGGAACGCTCCCTCCGTACCGAGGAGCGCACCGCGGCCCTGGCAGCGGAAGTACAAGGCGGCCCTACCAAGAAGAACATCAATTGACGGCCAAGCCCCCGGACACTATTAAACGAGTCTGGATTACTCCGCAGCATGACAGTCCGGCTCGTCGGGTTCGGACTAGCAATTCAGCCTCCGTCTCAGTCCCGACCGAACTACGGCGTATATACCACGCGTACATAACGAAGCACTAAACATACCAAGGGAAAAGATGGAGGCATAACTCGATCACGGTCCACAATACGGCTCGACTGTATCCGGGCACTCATACTTCCCCTTTTTCCTTTTATCCTTTTTTCAGGTTTCTTTTCCACTGACGACGGCCTCATTATCGGACATTTCGAAGGATAAACATACCAAGGAGGCAAGCATCATAGACGTGTGGCAGAAACATCTAGATGATCTTTTTGACGATCACTTTGCCTGTGTGAAGGACCCGCACGCAACCCCCCTTGTTCTCGGCATGTTAAATAGCCCTATTGCTTATCACACTATTTGTACAAATACGCTTTGACGTATCCATCAAATTATAATGGAAACAGTTTGCGGCCCAACATAAGTGGCACTGGCTTACTCCTTCATTATCACTACTAGGAAAAGGGCTATAGATAGGATTGACACTAATGGCGCACCAGGGAAGTAGTGCGCCACTACTATATACTAATGGCGCACCAGTTGGTGATGCGCCATTAGTGTGGAAGACACTAACGGCGCACCAGAAAACTGGTGCGCCACTAGTGATAATTTTTTTTTTCATTTTTACATACATACTAATGGCGCATCCTACCTCTGGTGCGCCATTACTAGTTCTAACTAGTAATGGCGCACCAGACATGGAGTGCGCCAGTACTGAATTTTTTTTATTCTTTTTTTTGCAAAACTACTAATGGCGCACCGCCTCATAGTGCGCCATTACTAGTTTAAACTACTAATGGCGCACCCTGTAGAAGTGCGCCATTAGTGTATATTTTGATATCATGAATATTTTTAAATATCATGGGCACTTTTTGATATCATGAATATTTTTAAATTTCATGGGCACTTTTTGAATTCATGAATATTTTTTCAAATTTGATGATATTTTTTCATATTCAATATGATAAAATATTGAATATTCATGAGGACACTCGATCTCGATCCCCCTCCATCTCGATCTCGATTCCCCCTCCATCTCGATCTCGATCCCACCCGCGCCTCCTCTCCCCTCTTCATTTTTTAAAAAAATAATAATAAAAAAGTGTAGACTACAATTGTTGTTAAACAACAATTATTACTGTTTTTATAAAAAAATATTACTATTTCATATTCATATTCATTTTCTAAAAAATTATTACATGCAACAAGAAAATTACTTATGGCGCACCTCTGGCTGGTGCGCCATTGCTATATATAAAAAAGATTACTAATGGCGCACCTCTGCCTGGTGCGCCATTGCTATGTAAAAAAAGATTACTAATGGCGCACCTCTGCCCGGTGCGCCATTGCTATGTAAAAAAAAGATTACTAATGGCACACCGACCGCTGGTGCGCCATTAGTAAGATTCCCCCTAGCTAATTCCCTCCCTCTCGCCAGATCCCCTTCATCCCTCTCCCTCGCCCCCTAGCTAATTCCCCTCGCTGCCCCGACCCACGCCGCCGCCGATGACCCCCCGCACCATCCCCCGCTCCACCGCCGACGATGACCCACCGCACCCTCCCCCGCTCTACCGCCGCCGCCGACCCCCCGCACCCTGCCCCGCTCCACGCCGTCGCCGACCCCCTGCACCCTCCCCCGGCCCGCTCCACCGCGGTCGCCGACACCCCGCACCCTCCCCCGCTTTTTGATAATATTTTCAAATAACAAATTTGATGATATTTTCAAATAACAAATTTGATGATATTTTCAATTAAAAATAAAAAACAAATTTGATGATATTAAAAAAACAAATTTGATGATATATTTTGTTCTAGTCCTCATGAAAAAAACAAATTTGATAAAAAAAATTATTAGATGCAACAAGAAATAATGAAAACGAGAACTTACTAATGGCGCACCAGAGGAGGGTGCGCCATTGCTATCAGAAAAAAAAGTTACTGATGGCACACCAGAGATTGGTGCGCCATTGCTATGAGTGTTTTTATGGAGCACCCCTCGATGGTGCGCCATTACTAACATTCCCCCCTCTATAGCTGGATACCTGGCCCTTCGCCCGATACCTCCTTCCCTCTCCCTCGCCAGATCCCCTTCCATCCCTCGCCACACCCGCTCCGGCTACCCCGCGCCGCCGCCCCTGCTCCCCCGTGCCGCTGCCCCCGCGCCCCCCGACCCGCGAAGCACATGGCCGCCGTCCTCCCCACGACCAACCGAGGCACCCAGGAGGACCGCCGTCGTCTTCCTCTTCGACTACGAGGACCCGGACGAGCTCGGACACCCTCGAGCCACCCCTTCGACGCCGCCGCCGACCCCGACCCCTCCGGCGACTGGCCACGCCCGCCCAGGTACCTCTCCTCCTTCCTCCCTCTCCACCCTTCCTCCCCATTCCCTCCCTTCCTAGTTCTTCTTGCTATATGGATTAGAACATATGGAGCATTACTATTGTTCTTCTCTGAACCATTACCATTCCCTCCCTCCCTAGTTCTTCCTCCCCATTAATTTGTAGGATCAGAACAAGTTTGTAACAGGATGCTCTACAATGTTGATTAGGTGCATTACTATTGCTATATGGAGCAGCAATTTACTATTGCTATATGCTCTAGCTTGTATCAATGTGATTGCAGTTTTTCTTGTCATCAAGTTTAGTTGATGTTTATTTAAATATAGCTTATATGATCATCCACTCTATGTATGATTGTGGCTTGAAGGTTCTGGAAGAACGTTTTTCCTTCAAATTCTATCTGGTGGCATTGTCCTAGACTCCCTAGTTGTGTTGTTAATTGTGCTTCTATTAAAAGAATTGGCAGTTACTCACTGTACTAGAACTCTGTAGGTTGAATTTTGGTTAACTAATACTGACGTTATGAGAATGTAAGCACCTATTATTGCTACTAATATCATTGGCTCATTGCTGCCTTTGTGCAATGCATAACTGTTAAGAGTGATTTGGAGGATTCAAGATTCTGTGAAGCTCTTTTGACATTTAAAACTCAGAACTGAAGGTGCTTAATAAACTCAAAAGCATTGATGGTAACTCTTGTTGCCTAGAAACAGAGGTAGTTTACATATTGCATTGCTGGTGTTTGTTTGTGTTCAGAGTTTAAGCATGTGTTGTGTAGTGTAGTGAGCTTGTTCTATTGTAGTGAGGTCTGAACCATTGCACGATGTAGTGTAGTGTAGTGAGCTCTAAACCATGTTTAGTGTTGAGTACTTCAAGTTTAATGAACCTATTCATTTTTGTTGACTTAGTGAACATGATAAGACAAGCCAGATGCTCTATTTTTAATTGACAGTAATCCATGATCAGCAACAGTTTCTTTCACTAATTTTCAGTTAACAGCAATCCATGATTTTTTTCAGCTAAAACTATTCATGATTTTTTGTTGGGTGACCTATTAGATCTGAAATGGAAGCTCACATAAGTTGAGCTGATTTTTGTCCATATGAAAGCAGAGGACCATGTGGTCTGTGGCCTTTTCATCCATATGAAAGTAGAGGCACATTGTGGTTCTAGTTTGCTGGGTTTTGTCTCCGACCATCGTGTCGTGATGATTTTGCAGGTACCCCGAGAGGCCCTTGAGTTTGCCGGAATGTCGATTAACTTCCGTTTCGGAAAATTCGGGTACTCCATATGTCTTATTTTCAGCAAAGGTCATGCTGAAATTTTCCGTGAATTTTAGCATGAATTTGCTAAAAATCGGACATATGGGGTACTTGCTACTCAAGGGCCTCCTCTGATTAGGCCCAACTTAGAATTCTCATTAGCATCGATAAAGCCTAGATGATAAACCCAACATAGGTGGCAATAGAGACATGTGATTAGTGCCAAGTGATTAGGCCCAACCTAGGGTGCCTCGGCATCGATAAACCCTAAATGATGAAAACTTAACTTGGCTTCTATAGGGTGCCTCGGTGTCGATGAGAACATAAATGATGTACGCTTAGGCTTTTAGGGTGCCTCGGCGTCGACAAAACCTAAATGATGAAAGCTTAGGCTTTTAGGGTGCCTCGACGTCGACAAACCCTAAATGATAAAACCTTGGATTTTAGGGTGCCTCGGTGTCGATAAGAACCTAAATGATGAAAGCTTAGGCTTTTAGGGTGCCTCGGCGTCGACAAACCCTAAATGATAAAAGCTTAGCTTTTAGGATGCCTCGGTGTCGACAAACCCTAAGTGATGTAGTTTTGAATTATGAATGTAGGATATGTCGTCGTCATCATCGGACGACGAAAGTCTCCCGGCGGAGTGCGACTAGTGCCACGACGATCGAGGTCTGTGCGACATGCCTCACCTGGACGATGATCGGCGCTTCAGCATTAAGCTCGAGGAGACCTTCAAAGTTGAAACAATACACAACGACGACAAGTGTTATTTTCATAATTAAGCATGACTTCAACTATTTCAATGTGTAATTTTCATCTTTTACAATTCGAGTATAGCTTATCCCATGCTATGCAAGACGCTATGTCTTGGAGAGGATGGATTTTGAAGACCATGAAATTTCTGAAACAAAGAAAATTCACCTAAGGACTCATCATGATGTGGACTTTGAAGTAAATCTATATAATTCCGAGAGTGTAACCCATTTTGGTTGCAAAAGTTGGGAAGCATTCTGCAAGATGTATGGTTTTGATGAGGGTATGCTTATCACCATGGATCTTGGTAATCCTGACATCAACCAAGACAATATGGACATTTGGGTCCTTGTTGATACGCCTCCAGTTCTACTGCTATGTGAGTTTCTCAAACATAGTTATTAGCTAATTTATATTGTTTATTTCAAAATAGTTGACAGCTTATTTCCATTGACAGCTTATTTTTATTGTTCAAAGAATGTGCGGGAGATGGTAGACAAAACCCACTACACCGATGGCTCCGAATTAACAACTTACAAGGAGAATAATCATTTGGTCGGATTTTGTACTGACATTGAGAATTACAATATCTACAATCAAACTCCTCAACATTATGGTAAATACGTGCCACTAGTGCATGTGTTCAACTATGGTAACTACCATGGAGATACCCTGGTAAGATTTTCACTATTACGACATCCGTGCATCTTTTGCATACTTCTAAAACTAGTACATCATTGCTAACTATGAAGTTATTACTATGTCTTTCAACAGATAATCCCAGAGAATTGTGTGCCTCATATGATGTATCTGAAAGGTAGTGTTAATGTTTTGAACATACAACCAGGTCGTCCTACGAATCTCAACTGTCCATACGAGATTTCTAAAAGAAGTGGAGACATGAAAATCAAAGGATGGAAAAAATGTATGGACAGTCGTAAGGAGGTTCTTGGAAGCAAAAGGAAGCGAAGCGCAAGAATTGGAGACAGGATGTTCTCCATTCTCCATAATGGAGAGTCAGGGTCTATATTGTTTTATGCTATTTTAGCTTAAATAGGGTATTTAGGTCCTGCCTAATACTGATGATCATGTGCTAAGAACAATTAAGTAGGGTTGGTTCGAAGACTATCAAGATGATGATCGTATGACTTGTTATGAATAATGAGTAGAAGTTGTACGATGATGATTAGTAGGACTTGTTAGGATTAGTATTACTTCCGACAAACTCGATACTCGCGGTCTCGAGACTTGTAATGTTTTATCTTTGTCGGTCTTTTGAATTCGGAGACTAATATGATGAATTGTATTCGGAGACTAATCTTCTATTGTATTCGATGAATCTGCTATTGCTATGTGCTACTGTCTATATTCTATCAAATAATATATTTTGTAACATGTGCAAAAATCAGAAAAGTAAAAAAATAAAACCTAATATTAATACTAATGGCACATCACTACAGAGTGCGCCATTAGTATGCCAAGTATACTAATGGCGCATCCATCCGTAGTGCGCCATTAGTGTGCCAAAGCACATGGTTAAATATGGCCCCTGGGAGGCACACTAATGGCGCATGGTGTTATATACTAATGGCGCACTGGACTAGTGGCGGCTACTAATGGCGCACCAGTGATGCGCCATTAGTAGGCAAAACCGGTGCGCCATTAGTAGGCCTTTTCCTAGTAGTGTATATTTAAACTTTTTTAATTTGCACCCATACACTTCGGTACGACTTAACAAGCCAGGGGCTTCTTTGCGCTCCGTATGTTGGCAACAAGTACGAACACTTTTTACATTACAATTCGGTGCCCCGAATATTGCATTATATGCATCGGCTCCGAATCATGTCTTTGGTCAATAGTTGGGTTGCCCAACACCCGTGCTTGCTACCTTACGTTATGTTTTATCGGCTAGGGTAGTAAATGGATAACTACTGTGATTGTGTTTCTAGTTCATCCGGATAAACACCTCAGTAGAGAAAGCCAAAAACTGACTGTCATGATGCGGCAAGAGCTGGTCAGCTATCCGGTGGTTAAATCTCTTGCGATTTCTTCCACATCACGCGACGGATCGACTTCACCCGATCGGGTGTTTACATCCCCTAGTCGAGATAAACAAACTAGGGGCTGCGCCTATACTCCTATTTGTCAAACACCTATGGCTATGTGAGGGTGATAAAGCCACATAGTCCGATTACCTAGTGTGATGCACTAAACACCTCCTTGAAGGACCAAACCCTTATGTCAAGTGTATTTAGGTTCCAATCCGAACACCCCCGTACTATCTACATGGGGGCTGAAGCCGACGACTGGCCAACTCATAGATTTAAATAAACGGCCGCACAGGAGGAAATATTTTCGAAAAACAATAAGCAATATATTACATATAGGCTTTGTTCCATAATACAGGATTGGATAAACACAAATACATTCATTCAAAGATAATGTCCGTCGTATAGTGGCCCGATACAATGCGGGGTCCTTCCAGGACCTCATAAAAATAGCGCTCGGGCATGCGGTGCTCTTTGCCCTTAGGAGGCCCCTCGACCGCAAGCTTGACGGTGTTCATCTTCATCCACTACATCTTGATGCGGGGGAAGGCCATCCGCGCACCTTCGATGTAGACCGATCGCTTTATGGCATCAAGCCGAGGGAAGGCATCAACCAACCCTTCATGAGCCTGAAGTGACTACTGGGTACGGCTACGGCAGGCCATAGACGGATTATTAAATCCTTCATGGCCAATCCGTCCACCCTATGCAGTTCGGACAGCTTTTTCAGCTGATCGCTGAGGGCCACCGGATGCTCGGGCGCAAGGTATTGTGACCGCAATAGCTTCTCTGATGAGCTCCCCTCCTTGGCTCAAAAGAACTCCGCAGCATCAAACACACTGCGAGGCAGATCCGCAAACGCTCCCGGAGAACTCCATAACCGGGTCTGTAAGAGGTACCCTTTCTTCACAAATTTACTTTGCATAATGAAGGTCTTACCCGCCGCAATTTTTTTGGCCTCCTGGACTTCCCGTAGGGTGCCGTGGGCTTCAACCCGGGCCTCTTGTGCGCTTTGGCAGGCCTTAGCAAGGTCGGACTCTTGGTCCACAACCTTGCGCTCCAAGGACTCACACTTCTTTACGGCGTCCTAGAGCTCCTGCTGAACCTCCCTGACCCTTGATTCATGTTTTTTGTGGGCGGATTGTTCCTTGTCTGCCTTTTTCTGGGCCTCGCTCAGAGCCTTCTAGAGCGACTCCACATCAGTCGCAGCTCCTATGAAGCACCATATTAACGTGATCAACACAAACAAATTATATCATTTTAATGATCTAAATAGGTAATTACGTACCTTGCTTGACCTAAAGCTGTTTTTTGACGCGGCCGAGCTCTTCATCGGCCTGCTCCAGCCTCTGCTTCAGTTCGGCTACTTCGACAGAATGGGAGGTCACAACCAGTATCGACTCCTGCTTATTCACATAGACATATATGATTAGTATCCTACGAAAATTATTCGATCCTCTATCCGGCATTTCTTTTCGAACACCGGACAATGTCTCAGGGGCTATTGTCTGTACTACGCCATTCTTTTTGCATAATTGCGCCACGTACCTCAAAGCCTGTTAGAAGGCTGGCGCAGGCTTCGATTAGTCCGCTCTTAACGGACTGAACCCTGTCAACCACCGTACCCATACGGATATGGTGTTCCTCTACAATGGAAGCACCTTGGAGTGCTTCTAGTAGAGTATCCGGTGCCTCCAGATGGACAGAGGTCACCATCGGAATAGGTGCACCTCCTTCTTTCCAAGGAGGCTGCTTACCTGATTCTGGAGCCATACGGGCCCCTAGAATAGTATTCGACTAGGGGCCGAATTGGGTATGGCCCCTGTCGCCAGTCTCTAGGGGGGCCTGCTCCCCCATTTGTCCGGCGGTTGAGGTTTCACCCTCTGGAACCACCTCGGCGGCCTCCTGTACCTCTCCCTGGCATGGGAGGGTCCTTCGGGACAACACTTCGGCGTCGTCCATAGTCTTGGGCGAGGAGGCCGGCGGAAGCGACCCGCTGTGCATCACCTTTGGATCCAGCGAATTCCCTGAAGATGAGGATCGCTGGAGGTGAGCAAGAGCCGGACTGTAGCACATGATTCAACATATTAAAACCACGAAGCAAAAATGATATGTATGTGTGTAAGTGCCTTTGAGTACTTACGATCCAGCCAGGGGCTTCTTGCTGGGACGCCACTCAGGGATGCTATCGGTGTCCGATTCGAAATCATCCACAAGGGAGACTCTCCCTTTCTTGGACGCCTCTGCCTCCAAATACGTGGAGGCCGCCCTTTTCTTCCTTCCCCCACGGGGGGAGAATTGCTTTCCTCCTCCTCCTCGTCATTCTCGGTGGGAGAGGAGTGGGTTTCGGCGTCTTCGGATGTTGCGTCCGAAGTGCCTCTACGGCGGATGCCGCTTCTTGTCTCCTGGCCCTTCTTCTTGGCCTTCTTCTCCGGCGCCTGGCAGGGCGCTGGAACCAGCATCTTCATCAGGAGCGGGATAGCTGGGTTTTCGGGCAACGGAGCCGGACACTGGAGCCGCTCTGCCTTCTTTATCCAGCTCTAAAAAGACAAATGGAGAAACTTAGACATCTTCCTTGGATGCACAGGAAGAGATACACCTTGACGTATGAAGAACTTACCAGACTGGCTCGATGGGTCAGGTCATATCCGCGGTCCTCGGACGACTGCTGCCACGTCTGATTGGCCTTGAAAAGCACCTTCCACATATCTTTGTGCATGGAGCCGAATAACTGTCGCAAGGTCTGGTGCTTGTCCGGATCGAACTCCCACACATGGCAAGTCCAGCTTTGGCAGGGAAGGATCCGGCGAAAAAGCATCACGTCATTGACGAGCTTGATGTTCTTGTCCACCGTGCTCTTGACGCGCGCCTGCACCGCTGATATCTCGTCTGACGACGACTAGTCCAGGCCCTTTTTAGCCAGGAGGTAAGCCGCATTGGGGGGCCGGACTTGAATTCCGGAGCCGCGGCCCAGGTGGTGTCGCGGGGCTCAGTGACATAGAACCACTCCTTCTACCACCCCTTGACGGTTTCCACAAAGGTGCTAGTGGGCCATCTGACACTGGATATTTTTCTCAGCATGGCACCTCCGCACTCCGCATGTTGACCATCCACCACTTTCGGCTTCACATTGAAGATCTTCAGCCATAATCCGTAGTGCGGTGGGATGCGGAGGACGGCCTCGCACACGACAATGAGTCCATGGACAAAGGGGTGGAGGGTAAATCCTAGCCCAAGGATGAAGTGGGGGGTGAATACCACCCTCTCGTTGGGCTCCGGGGTGGGGATGGTCTGCCCCTTGGCTGGAAACCGGTGGGCGATTCCCTGGGCCAAGTACCCCGCTTCCCGGAGCTCTGTGATGTTCCCCTCCGTCATAGAGGTGGCCATCCAATTTCCCTGTATTCCAGATCCATACATGGTCGGAGTGCTTTTTGGAGGCGGAAAGGATGGAAGCTTGGGCGCTGGAGCTCGAGAACAGATGGGCAGAAAGGAAGAAGGCGTGGGGTGAAAGAATGGATCTTTATCCTTTTATAAAGGCAGCAAATATCAAGCGCCTCCCCACTCCCTTAAAACTCGCCTATTCCCCACGGGTCACGCGGATGGCGTGGTTGGAATACCCACACCCGTATTGATGAGAATCTTGTGATAAGGGGACACGATATCTGCTTCGATAAGACGTGCCAATGAAAACCGCACCTCGAAATATGGAGCAGGAAGCTAAACAACGATTCAAAATAATGACTGGCCAAGGACGTAATGTCTTGCTACAAAATAGTTGTCAGTAGATGGGATTTGTGAAATATTATACTCTTTGCGGCTATGTGTGGTGCCTGTCTTGCAGAGCTGGACACGTTTTCTGTGTTCGAGGACTGCTTTGAAGTATTCAGAGGAGGAACCCACCTTCCAATGCTGAAGACAATCTGCATGTCGGACACATCGTCATTGAAGCCTGGTTCAAGGGCTACTGAGTGAGTCCTGGATTAAGGGGTCCTCGGGCGTCTGGGCTATGTGACGTGGGCTGCACTAATGGGCCATGATGATGCAAGACAGAAGACTTTCTCCTGTGTCCGGATGGGACTCTCCCTAGTGTGGAAGGCAAGCTTAGCGTGCGGATGTGAATATTCCTTTCTATGTAAACTGACTCTATACAACCCTAGCCCCCTCCGGTATCTATATAAACCAGAGGGTTTAGTCCGTAGTGGTAATCATAATCATACAAGCTAGACAATTAGGGTTTAGCCATTATGATCTCGTGGTAGATCAACCCTTGTAACCCCTAGACTCATCAAAATCAATCAAGCAGGTCGTAGGGTATTACCTCCATCAAGAGGGCCCGAACCTGGGTAAAACATCCTGTCCCTTGTCTCCTTGTACCATCGATACTTAGACGCACAGTTCGGGAACCCCTACCCAAGATCTGCCAGTGCGTTGAGGTACTTTGTTGCCTCGACATATATGTTGGAGCTAATATTATGACCCTAGGTGTCTTAGAGGATCACCTATTAATATAGCCATGTTCTGTGTTCCTAGTGTGATGATTCTGGCCATCATTCTCGAAAGCATTCCGTGATGCCCTTTGTTAGTAGGAATTCTATTCCTGGGTTCTTGAACCCAAGATTCACTCCACTTACCTCCTATTGATAGTGTTTGCTCGATCCTTTAGGATATTAGTAACCTTTGTGATAGTCCTCAAGGTCCATGGTATATCGTTCTGCCAATACCGTGAACCATCATGGCAGAAGCTCTCCTGAACCAAAACATCACAATAAGAGTGCTCTTGATGAGTTCTCCATTCTATATTGTGACTCTGCCAGATCTACCTTTCTGCATGGGTTATCCGGAAAAAATTGTTGAGCTTTGTTCGACATACTAATCTATGCACCCACAACTCAGAAAGTTATATGTTCCTTTGAGTTTCCCCTCTTCAATTGAATTCTAACCTTTATCTATCAATTGATAGTTAGCAGTAGTAGTGCATACGTGTTCATTGATGCCTATTATTCTTGTGGTCCGTCGAGCCATTTTATTCTGGAATGACTAGGAGAAACAAACTCCAGTACCTTGTACATTTCTAAGATTGGGTCACACTACTGCGGGATGCTACGAACGCGACACTACGATCAGAGACCCTTTCACGAAACTGTGTGCGCTGCATTAATCACAAACGGGGATGTAAAAAATCATCAAAAAATGCGCAAAATGTTGGCAATGGAGGATGCATCAAAGACGGTTCAGATTTTAGTTGCATGTGCGATCTAGGGCATACGGTTCAGTTAAATGAACCGTTTGCGATGAGGAGGAACAAAAGAAACAGGCAGCCTGATGAAGGCATGTGCGATGTACAGCATACGGTTCACTCGGATGAACTGTTTGTGATTAGGCAACACAAAAAAACGGCCAGCCAGATCAAGGTGTGTGCGATGTACAACATACAGTTCACTCGGATGAACTGTTTGTGATTAGGCAACACAAAAGAAATGGTCAGCTAGATCAAGGTGTGTGCGATGTATGACATGCGGTTCACCAGGATGAACTATTTGCGTTGAGACAAGAGAACAGAAACGGTTCAATATAACAAATACCATAAATATTGCAAGGTTCAAATTCAAAGATTACAACGACCAAATGCAAACATTGCAAACCTCATAATTTCTGAAAAGGGATCAGCCGCTGACAAGTCTTGTATGGGTTTGACACAATAACTTCCAATTGCTTTGCCATATGCTCTTCCAATACGAAGTTTGGAATTTTTGGAGGCACTTCCATTCCGCAGTACCAGCCGCCTCTGATAATCATACCATTGATCTTTCGTAATTGAATGCGTGTTCAACCTCAGTACCCTTAGCACCTTTGCTCTGGCAAGAAAGAACATGGCGAGTGTAATCTGCGGTGGGGTCCCTTAGTAGGAGTTCAAAGTAATATTTGTGAGATGTGGATCCAGGCATTCGATGTGATTGTCGTTATCAACATCTTCCACTGGGCCTAATATGCACTGCAAAAGAAGAGAACGTGTTAGTGCCTACATGCAGTTTTGAACACTGCTACATGCCCATTTGGTTTGCAGGATTTGTAAAATGCACCAACGTGCCATCTTCGATCTGTCATCATTAACATGGGCATTACTTTGATTACAATCTAGAAACATGTAGCCTTCTTCACAAGAGGTTGGATTGGATGAAAAATTCCCTAAGAAAACTAGTACAGATGAATCCAAAGGAGAAATGTTTTTGGACGACGGTAACCATATGAATGAAGCAACCAATATGCAGTGGGGGTGTATGTCCTAAAATCCTCCAAAATTCCTTCCGAAATCATAGTACATAGTCATTGTAAACTTGGGAAAAGGTGCAAAAATTGAACTACCCTATGGTCACATTTAACAGGAAAGGAACATCACCTCAATATACAGCTTCTTCAGGAACAGAAAGCATCTCAGGCAACTGAAAACTTGGTCCAGCACTACAAATAAAAGACACTTCTGTGATGATATGTGTTTGTCACAGTAGGTCACATTTTTTGTCATGCATGTACATTCATGACAATTTTATGATAGAATCAAGATAGTCATACATGTGCTATCGTAGAAGTGTTCCATGACATTACCAAAATTATCATCACATAAGTGTCCACTTCCATGACGATAAATGGCGTGTCATGGAAGTGCTTTCGTCAAGGGTGACCGACACATGGCATCCACCATAACGTCACGCCGTTAAGCTATCGGGTCCAGTTTTGGATCTGATAACCCGTTAACATCCCGGACCAATGGTGATTTTCCATGTGTAAAATTCTCATTGGCCGGAGGAAACACATGTCTACTCCTCGGTGTGCCAGATGTCGCCCGTCCATTGGAGGAGACATGCCTATGATATGTCGACACATGGCAGGGCCCAACAGAGGCCCACATAGGTTATAAAGGCCAGCCCAGTCAAAGGCCCGTAGTACTTACTCAGGTACTAGTGGGCCAGCCCAATAATGGCCTGTTTCATAAAGGCCCATTTATGGCCAGAAGCCAGATCTGGCCCATTAGTTGTTCGCCAAATATTTGGGCCCAAATACAGCAAAGTGAATTTCGGCATGTTAGAGGCCCGATGAAGACACAGGGCCCATTTCAGCCCAGCGGGTCTTTCGGCCTAGGAATGGCCCGTGCTGCCCATGGGCCATATATGGTCTGACGCGACCTCCGGCCCACTAATGGCCCATGATAAAGGTGACAATAGTTCAGCCCAACATGATGTTGGGCCTATTAAAGGCCTGTCATATAATTCGGCGTGTTGGTGACTTTACTAAGCTTTCGGCCTCTTAAAGGCCCATGATATCAGTGGGCCAACTAAGGCCCAAGATATATTTCGTCCTGGTAATGGCCCGTCATATAACTAGGCCAAAAAAGGCCTGCTCTACATTTCAGCCTGCTGAAGGCCCGTCGACGACTAATGAAAATTAAGGCCCAACATGCATTTCGGCCTGCTAAAGGCCCACGGTCTATTCTGGGCTGTAACAGGCCAGTAGAATATTCAGCATGTTAATGGCCCAACACTACATGGGCCAATCTAAGCGCTGGGTCCACGGAAGGCCCAACTAAAATTTGGTCCGAATATAGGCCGGAGTAAGTTGTGGGCCTGGCGCAAAGTGTGAACGCCCCAATAGCCATTCGGGCCCAAGAAAGATGTAGGCCAGCCCAATTGTGGCCTGCTAAAAACCAGGCCCGTTAGAGGCGAATGTTTCGGCCCGGTCAACCACATCAGATTTTTTTTCAGATAGCGAATGATGGCAGTAACAAGTTGGAATTAAGAATAAACCTACACTATACAATAAAGGATTTATGGTATATTACATCCATTGGGCATCGAAGTTCGCCACCAGTGATCCTAAAGCGCAACGAAGAAGTAGATTACAAAAACTGGGCGTAACAAAATAATACTAAAGTGAGACCACTTCCAAGACAGTTCGAGAAAGATTAGGCTTGTGCGGGAACTGCTGCGCAAGCTGCTGAGCAAGGCTATGAGACCGGCCTAGCATGTCGATCATAGCTTCTAGGTGTAGCTGTTTAGCATTGAGTTTCTCATTGGTGTTCTCCGCAATCTTTCTTGGACATAGGACTTCAACTCGAAGTTGAGTTGCGGAATGCCTTTCTGCTAGAATTTGGGACTGAAGAATTCGAACTGATTCAGACATCGAATTCTGTGAGCTTGTCTAACTACTAGTGTCAAGTAACTTGAACATTGCATGAAGACAAGACTTTTGGGTTGTCTCACTATCTTCAAGATGTTTTTCCTTCTTTGCTGCAATATATGTTGGGTTTGTCTCACAACCTTCAGCAGACTTGTGCATGCCATCAGGCATATCACCCTGAAACAAGCAGAGAGATGACAGTTTTTCCACGTGTATAAACAAAGATGATAACTGTGATGTCAATTGCATCCAATTTCAAATTAGAAAATAAAGAGTAAGTTCAAAATATCAATAGCATAATCTGGCATGGTTCATAATGTGGGGAGCTTCACCACACTACTGGATTACCATGTCAACATAACAAGCATAGATGAAGGGCAAAGACAATCATTGTATCTATTTTGGTTAATGTGCATGGCATGTTGTTCATATCATCAGCCACATCAGTCAGATAAAACAGGAGATGACAAGGTGCATACGTGGGCTACTTCACCACACACTAGATTATAGATCCACAAAAACAAGCATACATATAGGTAGTATTGAGTAATGTGCATGGTATGAATAAGGAATTTGGTTTTGCAAGTAAAACTTGGAACTTACGGTTCTTGCGAACATGCATTTTGATAGAAACATCAAACTAAACAGCAGTAAACGATAGGGAGTATGAGAAAATTAAACAGCAGTTAAGGATAAAGGCTTTAGAAGGACTGACTTACATTAATAGTTAACACCGGCTTTATAATGCCCTTCTCCATGTCAAGGGAAGGATAACTCAAGAATTTCAGCACATAATCTTCTTCATAAGCATTTCCTGTACTCTACATTTTGTATAGAGTAATTATAGATATGATAATACTGGAAGGGATAGAGGATAATGAAGATAAGATGTAGATTCATGCTACATAATCAACTACCAATCCCTGGAAGTACAAGTGTTATAGGACAAAATGTATTGACAAGACCAATGGGCTACACTTCTATACTGGCATTGTCTGTGGTATTCAACTTTTTGATAAGATTAAATATAGATATGATATCTTTTAGTAAATGGTGAGTGAGGGAGATAAGATGCAGAATGGTACATGATGAACCAATCCCTCTCCCCATAATACAAGAGTGTTTTGAACATTGGTGTACTGTAAAAATGTTCTTATATTATGGGACGGAGGGAGTGGTTGTTATTATAAGTAGAGTGATAGAAGACGTTCGGTCCTTACAAGAGGACTACAGAGCTAAACCTCTTCAAAAGCATTGGGTTGATTCTAAATTTACGTAAGAGTCCATACGGATCTTATAATGTCCACCAAATGGACGATAACGAGGCTATCATGTGCAGTGATGCTACATAATCAAACAGCTATGAAAGTAAGTATGGTCATACAGGGCAAGAGGTACTCACAGGAGTAATGTAGTGTGCAGTATAGTTGCGAGATTCTATGGTCCATTGATAGTGAATGTTCTTCTGCTAACAGTTTTCGTACAAGTGATACGTCAAGGCAAATGCACAAATGTAGTTCAAATTGTGATGTGATGTCATAGACAGTACTTTACGCTGCAGATGAGACCAATGTGTAACAAGATTATTCCAGTCACTGTCGGATAAATGTAGCACCGGAGCCTTTACAGAAATTTCTTTTAGAGGCTTGCCATCGAAGTGCGCTTGCCTCAGGTAGGAACGATACTTCATCAACGAGTGTTTGAAAAGCGCAACCAATCCTTGCTCGTCTTAACAATCCAGTTTGGTCCTTGCCTATTTAAAAGAATGAAATCTTTTGTCTTTTGTCAGCAGAAACATATGCAGTAATTACCATGAATAACATTAGTACATTACTTACGCGTAAGTTGCAGAGGAAGACTGGAAACTGTTCTGTGTCTGTGGTATAATCTTTCCATGAAGGAAAGATGCGCACAAAGTTCCTGACAACAATATAAGCTTCGTCTTCTAAACTGGGAAGAAATGGAACAGGCGTCCTATTTGCTGCAATTGGGGTTCTCTCTGGTTCGAAAAGGGATTTGGCAACTGGATTTGGTGTACTCTTTACTGGAACGGGGGTTTTGCGTCGTAGAGCTGGTGCTATGTCAACTGGCATCATCATATTGTTTGCTGCAGTTCGGGTCTGCTAAGTTGGCGCATCAGAAATGACCAGTGTAGTAGGGCTAGAGTCTGCTAGAGTTGGGGTGTTTTGTAGGTCAGGTGATATTGCAACTACACCTAATGGGCTATTTGATTTATCAGTGTCACTACCTTTTCCAAATACTTTGCTTGTGCTTATCTGCGACCAGCAATCCCCTCTTCCTTTCGAACGTGGATACACAAGAACAACATTTGAATGCATAATTATGGTATGATGATAGATGGAATATGTACTGAAAATGGATTGGCAGGGTGTATTCACATACACGATGTGTAAACTAAGCTAATGGCAGTGCAAAAAAGTAGAAGCAATGAATAGCATCTGTTGCAAGATATGTGCGAGCACCTTGATGGGTTAATAAGATAGGGTATCTGCCTGTGACTCCTCTACTAGGGAGCTACATTGAGATAGGTCTCCCTCTAGCTTAGAATCACTGTTAGGATCATATTCTGAGCATGAATCTATAGGTGGAGAGCGTTTGCATTGCATTTGTATCCAGACTTGATTTCAATCCCTTAATGCCCAGTTTGACGGCCATGGCATTGTTCTGCTATATTCTTTTCATGCGCGCAAGCTCATAATCATTATGATGCTATTTAGAATCTGAAATTCATGAAAACATAAAAATCAGTCAGATTATCTATGGAATGCATTGCGGATTCAACTCAGAGAGTGTCTCCCTATAAACCCCTGCATATGCAAAGTTCACCCCCCAAACTTGCTGACCAGACCACACACAGAAATACAAACCGCTTATGTCTCTATAACAGGCAGATACACATTTCGGAACTGAAGTAGGAACATTGGAATCATATCAAATTCGTATTTGAACAAATAAACCAAGGAATCATGAGTGGCATAATGTTTAGCTTCAAGGGTGGAGTGTTTGTAGTGCGACACAAAGCAAGTAGGCAGATTGTATTCCATGTAAAAGACCGGAGCCTATGTAAAAGCTGGAAATGGCACTTTCTTTCTATACAATGCAGTGTTCATTGCCCACACATGATGGAAGAGATCACATCGAGAAATACTATTCACTCATGTCTATGGTTCCAATATTTTGAAACAGGGTGGTCCACCCTAAAAGAATATTAACAACAAATATGAGAAGGCAAGCATAGATGTAGTGAATCAATCATTTACTTGTGAGCTCACTAGGACAAGTATGCAGAATTGTAACTGTAGTAAGAGACCGTCCAAAATCTAAATCAAGAAGTTTGTCTAGCACTTACTGTTTGCAACTAATCAATGTGAATAATTTGATATCATATCGAATGAGTAAGAAATACAAGTAAAATTGTCAACAAACCTGGCCTGCAGTAGTAATCTGGGTCAATGCCACTCCGACCAACAATCCAAAATGACAAGTGTCTGTTCCTAGGGCCGGAATTTTGGAACCCTGTGAAATTTACAGGTACTAAAGATTACTGAAATACATCTGAACCATTAAGTGTAGGTAGCACTCAGCACACAAAAAACTAGAATGACAGTCCTGCCTAATGAGTAATGAATCAATTAGAAAATGGGTGATGAGGAGTGGCTGCTGAAGTGCTGAGTGTTGAGGACGTATCTCAGGATAAATCGGGTTGGCGTAGTGGGTGCTGCACGCCTGAGCCCTGAACGGACTTGGAAGATAGGCATGGCGGCGCGCCCGGGCAGCTGTGATGTTGTAGGGCAAGCGGCTCCTGACCTCCTGCTAGTCTGGAGTCTCCTCCTAGAGTCATGCCGTCCGGGGACGGCAAGTCGCTAGCGAGGCAGGCGGCTGGGGGCGAGTAGAGATCGAAAGCGTGCAGCAGAACAGAGGGGAATCGGGGCCTAGGACGACCCTGCAGGATTTCGGGTTCCAGCAGACCCTTGAGGTTCGAACACTAGGGTGCGCGCGGAGATCTCTCCCCTACCGATCAACGTCCGATCCTCTCGTGCGAACTAAGATCAAAATGATGAGCAACTCAAGAGACACGAGGTTTATACTGGTTCGGGCCACCGTTGTGGTGTAATACCCTACTCCAGTGTGTGGTGTGGTGGATTGCCTCAGGGGCCGATGATGAATAGTACAAGGGAAGAACAGCCTCGCGAGGGGTGTTCTTGAGCTGGTGCGGTGTGTTCTACTTAGCCTTTACTGGGTTCTTCCTCTCTTTCTGCTAGGGTTCTACCAGATCTCTAGATATCCCTCTACTCTGTGAGGCTAGCTCTACTTATAGAGGCCCTGGGCCTCTCCCCAAATAATGAGCAGGAAGGGCGCCAACAATTGGCCATTTTGAAGGGGAACATATAGTACAAGTTATCCTGACCAAAGGTGGTCTTCAGCTGCCAAAAGCACTAGTGATGACGCCGTCTTGGGCTCTACGGTGACCTCCGTCCGGCCGTCCGACTGGTCTTGGTCTTGTTGCACCGGAATGGTAACCTTTGCATGATGCCTTGGCCTGTGCTTGTCCCCTTTGCACCAAAGGGGAAACAAGGACCCTACGCAGGCCGGCGCCCGCCTAGCGCCCGCCTAGCGCCCGCCTGGCCTTGATTGTCATGGCTTGTGAGGGAGTCCTAGATTAGGGGGTGTTCGGGTAGCCGCACTATACCTTCAGCCGGACTCCTGGACTATGAAGATACAAGATTGAAGACTTCGTCCCGTGTCCGGATGGGACTTTCCTTGGCGTGGAAGGCAAGCTTGGCGATGCGGATATTCATCATCTCCTACCATTGTAACCGACTTTGTGTAACCCTAATCCTATCCGGTGTCTATATAAACCGGAGGGTTGTAGTCCGTAGGCGATCAACTCCATACACAACAATCATACCATAGGCTAGCTTCTAGGGTTTAGCCTCCTTGATCTCGTGGTAGATCTACTCTTGTACTACCCATATCATCAATATCAATCAAGTAGGAGTAGGGTATTACCTCCATCGAGAGGGCCCGAACCTGGGTAAAACAAAGTGTTCCCTGCCCCCTGTTACCATCCGGCCTAGACGCACAGTTCGGGACCCCCTACCCAAGATCCGCCGGTTTTGACTCCGACATTAGTGCTTTCATTGAGAGTTCCTCGGTGTCGTCGCGTTTAGGCCCAATGGCTCCTTTGATCATCAACAACGATGCGGTCCAGGGTGAGATTTTTCTTCCCGGACAGATCTTCGTCTTCGGCGGCTTCGCGCTGCGGGCCAATTCACTTGGCCACCTGGAGCAGATCGAAAGCTACGCCCCTGGCCATCAAGTCAGGTTTGGAAGCCTAAACTACACGGCAGACATCCGCGGAGATTTGATCTTCGACGGATTCAAGCCACAGCCGAGCGTGCCGCACTGTCTCGTGGGGCATGATCTAGCTCTGCCGCCGAATAGTACCCTGGAGGCCGCAAACGCACCGGCTCTGACCCTTAATTCGGAGCCAGCTGCGCCAATTGAGGGTGAGCAGTTGGACGTCACCTCGGGGGCTGTAATCTCAAAGGCGATCGAGCCAAACGCCAGCCCCGCACTCTGCACGGCCCGTGACTCCAAGGAGCCGGATTCCTCTCCGAGCTCCGAGCCCCCCGCGCCCCTGCCGATCGAATCCGATTTGGCGCCGATCATGGAGTTCACCGCCGCGGACATCTTTCAGCACTCGCCCTTCGACGACATCCTGAATTCTCTAAAGTCTCTCTCTTTATTAGGAGAGCCCTGGCCGGACTACAGTCAGCAAGGTTGGGATACGGACGACGAAGAAATTCAAAGCCCACCCACCACCCACTTCGTAGCCACTGTCGACGACCTAACCGACACGCTTGACTTCGACTCCGAAGACATCGACGGCATGGACGACGATGCAGGAGACGAACAAGAACCGGCACCTCTAGGGCGCTGGAAGGCCACCTCGTCATATGACATATATATGGTGGATACTCCAAAAGATGGAGATGGCGATGGAACAGTGGGGGATGACGCCCCCAAGAAACAGCAAAAGCGTCGGCGTCAGCGGCGCCGCTCTAAATCCCGCCAAAGCAAAAACGGTGATTCCGGCACGGGAGATAATACTACCCCGGATAGCGCCGAAGAACACCCACCTCAGCAAAATTCAGCACAGGAAGATGGAGAAACCAGCCCTCATGAAAGAGTGGCAGACCTAGAGGTCGAGGATGATAACTATATGCCTCCCTCCGAAGACGAGGCTAGCCTCGATGACGACGAATTTGTCATACCATCAGACCCCGCCGAACAAGAGTGTTTTAAACGCAGGATTTTAGCCACGGCAAGCAGCCTCAAGAAAAAGCAGCAACAGCTTAGAGCTGCCCAAGAATTGCTAGCTGACAGACGGACTTAAGACCTTGCGGCCGAAGAGTATGAACTCGAACGCCCCTCCAAGAGTTACCCGAAGCGCAGGCCGCTACCCCGATCAGAGGAGGAAGCACCTACATCACCAGCGCATGACATGGCAGACCGGCCACCTCGCGGTCGCGACAGAGAGGCCTGTCGGCCCTCCACCCAAGCCATGCCCCGACGCCGCTCAACTAAGGCACGGGAAAATGCGCCCGACCTGCGAGACATACTGGAGGATAAGGCAAGACAAACAAGATCGATCTACGGATCGCGCAGGCGCCCTACGGCATGTGACAATGATCTTCACTCCGGATACAACAAATCCGGCCGGGCCGAACACAACAGACATAGCTCTTCCGAGCTGCATCGTGATATAGCCCAGTACAGAGGTGCCGCACACCCGCTATGCTTCACGAATGAAATAATGGATCATAAAATCCCAGAGGGTTTCAAACCTGTAAACATCGAATCATATGATGGCACAACAGATCCGGTGGTATGGATCAAGGATTACCTCCTTCACATCCACATGGCACGCGACGATGATCTACTCGCCATCAAATACCTCCCGCTCAAACTTAAATGACTGGCCCGGCATTGGCTTAACAGCTTGCCAGCAGACTCAATCGGTTCTTGGGAGGACCTGGAAGCCGCATTCCTCGACAACTTTCAGGGCACTTATGTGCGACCGCCGGATGCCGACGACTTAGGCCACATAATTCAGCAGCTAGAGGAATCGGCCAGACAATTCTGTACACGGTTCCTAACAAAGAAAAACCAGATAGTCGACTGTCCGGACACAGAGGCCCTAGCAGCCTTCAAGCATAACATCCACGACGAGTGGCTTGCCCGGCACCTAGGACAGGAAAAGCCGAAATCCATGGCAGCCCTCACGACACTCATGACCCGCTTTTGCGTGGGAGAAGACAGCTGGCTAGCTCGCAGTAACAACTTATCAAAGAACCCTGGTAATTCGGATACCAAGGACAAAAGTGGCAGGACACGTTAGAATAAGCAAAAATGCCGCGTTAACAGCGACAGCAATGAAGACACGGCAGTCAATGCCGGATTCAAAGGATATAAATCTGGTCAGCGGAAAAAGCCATTCAAAAAGAATACTTAGGGCCCGTCCAGTTTGGACCGAATACTCGATCGCTTGTGCCAGATACATGGCACCCCCGAAAGGCCAGCCAATCACACTAACAGGGATTGTTGGGTGTTCAAGCAGGCAGGCAAGTTAAGGGCCGAAAACAGAGACAAGGGGCTGCACAGCGACGACGAAGAGCCCAAGCCGCCGAACAACAATGGACAGAAGGGCTTTCCCCCACAAGTGCGGACGGTGAACATGATATACGCAACCCACATTCCCAAGCGGGAGCTGTAGCATGCGCTACGGGACGTATACGCGATAGAGCCAGTCGCCCCAAAGTTCAACCCATGGTCCTCCTGCCCGATCACTTTTGATCGAAGGGACCATCCCACTAGCATCCGTCATGGCAGCTTCGCCGCATTGGTTCTCGATCCAATCATCGACGGATTTCACCTCACAAGAGTCCTCATGGACGGCGGCAGTAGCCTGAACCTGCTTTATCAGGATACAGTGCGGAAAATGGGCATAGATCCCTCAAGGATTAAGCCCACAAGAACGACCTTTAAAGGCGTCATTCCAGGTGTAGAATCCAACTGTACAGGCTCAGTAACACTTGACGTGGTCTTCGGATCCCTGGACAATTTCCGAAGCGAAGAGTTAATCTTCGATATAGTCCCGTTTCGCAGTGGCTATCACGCCCTACTCGGACGAACCGCATTTGCAAAGTTCAATGCGGTGCTGCACTACGCATATCTCAAGCTCAAGATGCCAGGCCCTCGAGGAGTAATTACGGTCAACGGAAACACCGAACGCTCCCTCCGTACGGAGGAGCATATGGCGGCTCTCGCAGCGGAGGTACAAAGTAGCCTTCTCAGGCAATTCTCCAGTCCGGCCATTAAAAAGCCAGACACTGCTAAGCGCGCGCAGAGTAATCCACAACAGGACCGCCTGGCACGCTCTGAGAAAGCGTAGCAATGCGGCCCCAACCCCAGCTTTCGCAATATAGCGAAACCAGTACCTCACGTACATAACTACACCCTAGAAATACCATGGGCACAGGGGAAGGGGCACAATAACGGCACACCCAAAATACGGCTTAAACGTACTAGGGGCTGCCAGATTCTTTTTTTTAATTTTTTACTTTCAGGACTCCATACTTCGGACGACCTGTTCAGCAATTCGACTGCCGCACAAACGATGCAAGATCCAGGGAGGCAGACAAGCCATGCCACATTATGGAATCCCAGGTGGTATCTGTTACGAGCACTATACCTATTTTAAATACAATTCCGCGGCCTGCCCCTGGTCAGGACATACTGAACAGTCCAATATCTTCCGCTTACCGCACTATTTGTATCGTTCGGCTTTGATAAATAGCCTCTCTATAAACAATGCTTAGCATTTTGTCTATTTTTTTGCATTACTCTCTTTTATATATGTTCATTAATGACATGTTGCACCCGTACACTGTGGTACGACAAGTACGCCAGGGGCTTCAGTACCCTTTAATATGGTGTGAGAAGCCCGTACACTTTCACAAGTGCGGCACCCCGAAATTATAGCACTATATGCATCGGCTCCGAATCATGATTTGGGTCAATAGTTGGGTTTTCCCGGCTCCTATGTTTCGGTGCCTTACGTTTCGCTATATCGGCTAAGGTAGCACCAGGAGAACCACTGCGATTGTGCCTCGGTTGAGCTGGGTTAAGCACCTCAGTGGAGAAAGCTAAAACTGACTGTCATGATGAGGCGAGAGACCGGTCGCTGTTCGAGAGGTTTTTCGAGTCCCTAAAGACTTATGCCGCTTTGAGCGAGGAGCTGGATAACCCCAGCCAAGGCGTGGATAGCGCCCCGAACTCGGTCTTCCGAACTAGGGGCTTCACCGAAATTTAAAATTATAAAGTTCTATGGCTAAGTGAGAGTGTTCAAGCATTATAGTCCGATTGCCTGGTTTGTCATTCTGAGCGCCTCCCTTGGAGGACCCAAACATGGGAAAAAGAGCGCACAGGTTTATCACCGAACACCCCAGCACTAGTGGCATGGGGGCAGAAGCTGACGACTGGCCATCTCTCAACTTTTGATAAACGGCCGCACAGAAAATAATATTTTAAATTCAATAAGCATTGCTTAGCGCATATGAACAAGTTTTTAGCGCACAGGATAAAATCAAGCGAGTTCATTCAAAAATTACATCCTTGGTACACTCATCCGCTACAAGGCGGGCACCCGCAAGAACATCCTTATAGTAGTTCTCGGGCTTGCGATGCTCCTTCCCCGGCGGCGGCCCGTCCCTAACAAGCTTCTCACCGTCCAGCTTACCCCAGTGCACCTTTGCACGGGCAAGGGCCCTACGGGCACCTTCGATGCAGACGGAGCGCTTGATGACCTCGAGCCTTGGACAGGCCTCCACCAGCTGCCGCACCAGCCTGAAGTAGCTCCCAGGCAGGGCCTCTCCGGGCCACAGCCGAACTATGAAGCCCTTCATGGCCTTTTCGGCCGCCTTGTGGAGCTCGACCAACTGTTTCAGCTGGTCGCTCAAGGGCACAGGGTGTCCGGCCTCAGCATACTGAGACCAGAACACCTTCTCCGTCGAGCTGCCCTGTTCAGCTCGGTAGAATGCGGCGGCGTCGGATACGCTGCGGGGAAGATCCGCAAATGCCCCTGGAGAGCTCCGGATTCGGGTAAGTAACAAGTAGTTTACTTTTATATTTCTGCTTTGCATAGAGAATGCCTTACCCGCTGCTATCTTTTTCACCTCCTCCAACTCTTGGAGGGCCTTTTGGGCCTCGGCCTTGGCAGACTTGGCAGCGTCAAGGGCCGCCGCGAGCTCGGATGCTTGGGTCTTTGACTCAAGCTCCAAACTCTCATATTTTTTCATGAGAGCCCGAAGCTGTTGCTGCACCTCGCCGACCTGAGCCCCAAGTTTCTCTCGCTCGATGCGCTCTGCGGCCGTTTTCTTTTCGGCCTCGGACAGCGCCTGCTTGAGGGTCACCACCTCAGTCGTGGCCCCTATAATAAGTAGTGCAATCCTGTTATTTTTTGCAATCACGCCTCTCTATAGGCAATTTTTCTATAAGGTATTTCTTACCTTCTTTCTCCTCGAGCTGCCGCTTGGCAAGGCCGAGCTCTTGCTCGGTCCGTTCGAGGTCCTGCTTCAGGACACCCACCTCCGCAGTTAGTGCGGCGGTGGATAGCAGCGAAGCCTGCATACGCATATTGACTCTTTTTGTTAGACTCCTGCGAAATTTACTAGATCCTCTATTCGTCTGTTCTTTCCGAACGCCAAACAGAGCATCAGGGGCTACTGTCTATGCGGTAATATTTTTACTTACCTCGAAGCCTGTTAGAAGGCTAGCGCAAGCTTCAGTCAGTCCGCTCTTGGCGGACTAAACCTTCTGGATCAATGTACTCATAATAGTACGGTGCTCCTCGTCGATAGAGGCGCCTTAAAGCACCCCCAGCAGATTGTCCGGTGCCTCCGGTTGGACGGAGGCTGCCGGTTCAGAAGACTTGCTCCTCTTGGAAGGAGTTTGCCTACCGCAGTCTGGAACTGTTGAAGATTCTGGCGCGGTGTCCGGCATAAAGCCGGACTTGGAGCCCTGGGGGATCTTGTCCCCTTTACTCCTGGAGTCCGGGAGGTCGCCTTGCGGCTCCTCCAGGACCACCTCCTCCTGCCCCGGAGCTCGTTGCGACGCCACTTCGGCGTCATCCGCAGTGCGGGGGGAGACAAAGGGCGGAACTGAGTTCACGTCCGATGAATCCAGGGAGCCACTCGACGACTCGTTGAGTTCGGCCCGGGGAGGGCTGCATGATTATATTCGACATTAGGGAAAGCTGCGCAACAAAAGGAATATCATGAGTTACTCTGGTATCCGAACACTTACGATTTTGTCGGACGCCTGGCCCTGTCCGACCACTCCTCTTCGTCCTCGTCAGCGTCGGGGGCGTAGTCCGGCGGAGGGGTCTTCCTCTTCTTGGACCCTTCGGCCTTCCCCCTTGGGGCGGCCTTCCTTCTCTTTCCTCCCTCCGCTGGGGGGGAGAGCTTTCTTCTTCCTCCTCCTCGTTTTCACGGGAGGAGGGCGTCTCGGACTCGTCGGATTACGAGTCCGACAACACCAAGTTGCGGGTACTCTTCCGAGTCCCCGTGGTCTTCTTCTTCTTGGCCTTCTTTTCCAGCACCACATAAGGCGCCGGAGCCGACAACTTTACTAGTAGAGCTGGGGCTGGGTCTTCGGGCAGCGGAGCCGGACAGTTAATCGGTCCAGATACCGCCCGCCAAGCCTGTCAAAGGTAAGGGAGTTTAGGTCCCGCATAAAGTTAAACTATGAAAAAAGCTGAACATCCTGTAAAAGGTGAAAATAGCTTACCTCACTAGCGTGACGGTGCGAGCTGTATCCGTGGTCCTCGGAAGCGGATGCGGGAGCCTCGGCACCTTTGATTAGCGCCTTCCAAACATCTTCATACGTCGTGTCGAAGAGCCTATTAAGGATTTGGTGCTGTGCCGGGTCGAACTCCCACAGAGTAAAGTCCCGTTGTTGACACGGGAGGATTCGGCGAACGAGCATGACCTGGACTACATTTACAAGCCTGATTGACTTGTTTTCTAGGGACTGGATGCATGTCTTCAGTCCGGTCACCTCTTCCTCGTTACCCCATGATAGGCCCGTCTCTTTCCAGGACATGAGCCGCGTGGGAGGCCCGGATCGGAACTCGAGGGCTGCGATCCATTTCGGATCGCGTGGCTCGGTGATGTAAAACCACCCGGCTTGCCACCCCTTTAGGGTCTCTACGAAGGAGCCCTCGAACCACAGGACGTTGGCAATCTTGCCCGCCATGGCGCCTCCGCACTCCGCCCGGTTGCCGCACACCACCTTGGGCTTGATATTGAAGGTCTTGAGCCAGAGGCCGAAATGGGGGTGGACGCGGAGGAAAGCCTCGCACACGACGATAAACGCCGAGATGTTGAGGATGAAGTTCGGGGCCAGATCGTGAAAATCCAGGCCGTAGTAGAACATGAGCCCCCGAACGAATGGGTGAAGTGGAAAACCCAGTCCGCGGAGGAAGTGGGGAAGAAATACTACCCTCTCATGGGGCCTTGGGGTGGGGAGGAGCTGCCCCTTCTCGGGAAGCCGGTGCACGATGTCTTTGGACAAGTATCCGGCCTTCCTAAGCTTTTTTACATCGCCCTCCATGACGGAGGAGACCTTCCACTTGCCTCCAACTCCGGACATCGCAGGAGAAGGTTGAGGTGGGAAGTGCGGACTTGGGCGCTGGAGCTCGAGTGCGCAGGAGATGGATAGGCAAAGGAGGAAGAAGGCGTAGGTAAAAAGGTGGATCCTTATCCCCTTATATGGGCGGATGTGGTCATGCGTCCCCACCTACCTAATAAAACTCGCTTGCCTCCCAAGCGCCGTGGTAAATGGCGCGGTTAGGGTTACCCACGTCCGTATTGATGAGAATCCCGTAAAAAGGGTACACGATCTCTGCTTTGACAAGACGTGCCAAGGAAGCCGCCTCGCAAAACATGCTAAGGTGGAAAAGTAAAAACGATTCGAGTGATGGACTTGGTCGTAGTGTGATGACGCACTGCGGAATACATCGGCAGATTTGATTTGTGTCAATATTATTCTCTCTATGGCAATATGTGGAAACTTATTTTGCAGAACCGGATTCTATTCTTGGTGTTTACAATCTTCTATGAAGGGCTTGGAGGAGGAACCCGCCTTGCAATGCCGAAGACAATTTGCGCGCCGGACTCGTCGTCAATGAAGCCTGGTTCAGGGGCTACTGAGGGAGTCCTGGATTAGGGGGTGTTGGGGTAGCCGGACTATACCTTCAGCCGAACTCCTGGACTATGAAGATACAGGATTGAAGACTTCGTCCCATGTCCGGATGGGACTTCCCTTGGCGTGGAAGGCAAGCTTGGTGATGCGGATATTCAAGATCTCCTACCATTGTAGCCGACTCTGTGTAACCCTAACCCTATCCGGTGTCTATATAAACCGGAGGGTTGTATTCCGTAGGCGATCAACTCCATACACAACAATCATACCATAGGCTAGCTTCTAGGGCTTAGACTCCTTGATCTCATCGTAGATCTACTCTTGTACTACCCATATCATCAATATTAATCAAGCAGGAGTAGGGTATTACCTCCATCGAGAGGGCCCGAACCTGGGTAAAACAAAGTGTTCCCTGCCCCCTGTTACCATCCGGCCTAGACGCACAGTTCGGGACCCCCTACCCGAGATCCGCCGGTTTTGACACCGACAGCTTGCGTCATGGGTTCCTCATGAGGTACCCCTGCATTGATCTCCCTGCCTCCTTGCGAGCCTGCCTGATGAGGCCGCTCTTGAGGAAGCTTCCTTTTGTCCGCCCCGCGAGGCTCGGCCCCTCGCGAGGGTCTTGAGCTTGGGCTGATGAAGATGGGCCGCGCTGGGCCCCTGCCTGAGCCACGCCGCAGGCCGCAGGCAGGCAAGTCTGGGGACCCCCGTTCCCAGAACACCGACGGTAGCCCCCGGGCCCAAGGCGCGCGTGGGCTTGGCTTAGCAGAGAAGCGAGGGGACAAGTACGAAGCGCCGCGGGCCCTAACAGCCTGTGGCCTTGGGCGCCGCGTGGCGGTTGACTAGACATGGGCATATGCGCTTCCCACGATGCCTCGGCGACCGCACGACTTGACAAGCCCTGCATGCAGAGAAACCGGTCATGATTACCTGCGATTGTGGTGCTCGGCGGTTGGCCTCCTCCGGCTATAAGTACGGGACTGGGCGAGCCCCTTCAGTCCATCCCTTCTTGCTGCTCCTCTTCTTCTTCTTGGCTAATCACCGTCCCCATGGCCCCAAAGAGATTCTTGGCCGCGGAGAAAGGAAAGGCCACCGAGTAGGGCCTGAACCTCCCCCGACCAAGCGCGACCGAGGCCGCCCTCGCAAGTACACCACGGTCCCCGTGGTAGCCTCCCGTGGTCATGGAGGCGGTTCCCTGCGCGGTGGTGAGCGCCCGGTTGCCGATGGGGGGCACGCTGTGGGTGTGCGCCCCCCTAGACCACGCTTCCGATCTGCGGAGGTGCTGCCGGAGTTCGTCATGAGGTCGGCGGACCCATCCAGCACCCGGCTCCAGATCCCATGTTTCTTCGTAGATGGACTGTCGGCAAGCGCTCGGTGCGGCTTCTGGCTCTAGGCAGACGGCTGCTGCAGCAAGGCCTCCTAGGCTTCGCTGGAGGTCTCCATCTCTGGGAACGGGGCCCTGACACGCGGCTGGCAAACTTTTTCTCGCGCGCACGGCCTGGGCCGGTGGTGTACCCTGTACTTCAAGTTCGATGGCGACACCAACCTCTACGTGAGGGTGTTTGGGGAAGATGGTCGCCGTGCCGGGTGCTGCCCTGAAGACGACGACCGTGGCCGCCTGCGCAGCCCCGGCACTGACCAGGATGAAGATGGCGACTGGCATACAGGCGGCGGTGCTCGGGGTTCGCCAAGTTTCGTTGACTCTCCCTCAGGCAGCAGCTCCTCCAGCGGTGGCCGCGACCAGCCCCAACGCCGTCGCGCCCGCCTGGGTGAAGGCAACCGGTCCACCCGCCGCCGTGACCTAGTGAAGCGAGAGCAGGCGTCCGCCTGAACCCCAGGAGCAGCACAAGCTTTTGCTGTAGGTTGGTGTTGGACAGGTCGTGTCCATTTTATTTCCTTCCTTTCCTCCGTAATAAGAAGGTAGTACAGGGCCCCGTGGGGGTGTGTTAGAACTGTTGCTGTCAAGTGTCGCGTTGCTTTTGCCATTTCTACGTTATGTTTCCGTGCTGCGTGTCCATGTGCAGGAGTCATTTGAGCTTGGCGGAGCTTGACATGGCCCTCGCCTCCAGAGGCTGAGGCCTCGCCGTGCGCTTCATGCCCTGCAAGGATTAGTTAGAGGGGTAGCTTACGGTCTTGGTTGTGGGGACAATCAGCCTAGGTCCTGCGCTCGTGTCGCGATGCCCATGGGGCACGGACTGGGAGGGGTGCTCCTGCAGAGGACTCGGATAGGGAAGCTCCGAAAGATCAGGGCAGAAAACACTCGCGAGGGCGCCCGTGACTCCCTCTCAAGACTTGCGCGAGAGAAAACGAGGCAAGCGAGCGAGAAAGACAAAGAGTCACAAGCCAGGAACATCAGCAACTCCAATAAAACTTCAAATGGGGATAAACAAGCCAACTGCAGAAAGCAAATGGGAAAGCCGCGTCCGGCACCTATTCTAGTCTTCGACGTCTTCTCACCAGCGCGGAGCTAAGTGCTGCCACTGGGCGTGGGTTGGAGCCCCCGAGGCCCGAGAGCGGCACTCCGGAGACTCCGTGGCGTGTACAACCCCACTCATTATTACGTGAGAGTGTCATGGGCGGCGAGCTTCATAGGCATTTGCCTTCTTCACAGGCACCGGGCCTTTACCAAAACGCAGCAGCTTCACAGGCATTCGCCTTCTTCACAGGCACCGGGCCTTTCCCAAAACGCAGCAGCTTTACAGGCATTTGCCTTCTTCACAGGCACCGGGCCTTTCCCAAAACGCAGCAGCTTCACAGGCATTCGCCTTCTTCACAGGCACCGGGCCTTTCCCAAAACGCGATAGCGTCACAGGCACCGGGCCTTTTCCAAAACGCGATAGCTTCATAGGCATTGGCCTTCTTCACAGGCACCGGGCCTTTCCTAGGCACTAGGCCTCGCTCAAGGGTAGAACCTCCGGAGATGTTGATGTTCCATGCGTTCTGGACGGGTACTCCCTCCGGAGTCTCCAAGTGCGGGGACCTAGGCCTGGAAACATGAACAACCTTGAACGGGCCCTCCCACATGGGAGAGAGCTTATGTAGCCCCTCCGCGGAGAGAACTCGTTTGAGCACAAGATCCCCTACCTCAAGGGTCCTGGGGCGGATGTTGCGGTAGTGGTATCGTCGTAGCGCCTGTTGATACCTTGCCGCTCGCAGTGCGGCTTCCCGACGGTGTTCCTCCCCCAGCACGAGATCCGTCCCCCGCATGGCGTCCTGCTGAGCCTCCTCAAATGCCAGGACCCGTGCGGAGCGACACGTGACCTCATGAGGGAGAACAGCCTCTGCTCCGTAGATGAGGAAGAACGGGGTCTCGCCAGTCGGCTTGGTCGCTGTCGTGCGGATTGACCATAGCACGGACTGGAGCTCGTCGTACTAGCCCCTGCCGCAGGCTTCCAGCTTCTTCTTGAAGGTCCTGGCTTTGAGGCCCCTCAGGACCTCCACGTTGGCCCGTTCGTCCTCGCCGTTGCCCAGGGGTGTGCTACCGAAGCGTAGCATATCATTGTCGGTGATGATGTAGTTGGGCACCCCAAATCGGCTCACGAGGCCCTTGATGAATTTGACAGCTGAGCCGGCCAGGATTGTGCGGACGGCTTCCACCTCAGCCCACTTGGTGAATTTTTCCATGGCGACGTAGAGGTAGCGATAGCCCCTTGGCGCCCGAGAAAACGGGCCCAGAATGTCGAGCCCCCAAACTACGAACGGCCATGAGAGGGGTATAGCCTGTAGACCCCCTGCAGGCTGATGGATCTGCTTAGCGTGAAACTGGCAGGCCTCGCAAGCCTTCACAAGCTCAATGGCGTCGTTGAGTGCTGTGGGCCAATAGAATCCACTAGGGAACGCCTTGCCAATGAGGGTTCGTGACGACGAGTGGTGCCCGCAGTCTCCGCCGTGTATGTCCGCCAGTAGCTCCTTCCCTTGCTCTCTGGAGATGCAACGTAGGGACACGTCATTCGGTCGCTTCCTATAGAGCTCTCCATCCCTGATGCAATAAGCCGTGGCCTGCCGCGCCACACGCTCCGCTTCCTCCTCATTCTCCGGCAGAGTCCCTTGCATCAGGTAGTTCTTGAGCTCCGGGATCCAACACCCTTCCCGAGGCTCTAACGCCAGGAGCAGGCGTGCCCCTGTGGCTGGGCCGCAGACCGGGACTCCTGAGGTAGTCGACTGAGGGGGCTCCTCCCTTGGTTGGGCCGTGCTCTACAGCGACGGCACCGCCGAGGGTTTGAAGAGCCGCTCGTCAAAGACGCCATGCTCCTGAGGTAGCCGCCTAGATGCCCTCTTGGCAATGTCATCAGCCTCTTAATTGGTGGCGCGAGGCACATGCTGCAACTCCAGTCCCAGAACTATTTCAACATCTTGCGAAACCTCAGCGAGGTAGGCTTCCATGTGCTCGTCCTTTGGCTCATATATCTTGTTGGAGAAGTTGACGAGGAGCTGCGAATCGCCCTAGATGATGAGGCGCTTCACCCCTAAGGCAGTTGCGGCCTTCAAGCCCGCTATTAGGCCTTCGTACTCCGCTATGTTGTTGGAGACCTTTTCTCCGTGCTGGAAGCAAAGTTGCACGGTGCAGTAGAGTTTGCCCTGGGTACGGGATACGAGCACTGCGCCAGCTCCCGCACCGTGTCGGGAGAACGCCCCATAAACGTATATGACCCAGCCATCCAGTGCTTCACTTCTAGGGGGAAGTGATCGGTCTTCGCCTACCTCGAGACCTGGCGCTTCTGCCCGTTCTGCCACGAAATCCGCTAGCGCGGCTCCCTTGATGACTCTGGTCGTACTGAATTCCAGCTGAAATGCCGGTAGCTCGATGTTCCATTCACCAACCCTTCCAGCTGAGTTGGGGCTCCTGAGCACTCTTTCCAAGGGGTATGCTGAGATGACTTTGATGGGATGTCCTTGGAAGTAGTGGCGCAGCTTGCGTGAGGCCACTAGTAGCGCGAGGAGGAGTTTTTGAGGCATGGGATACCGTGCCCTTGCATCCCGTAGCACCATGCTGACGAAGTACACGGGATGCTCGACGAGGTTGAGGGTGCTGGCGCTGCTTGCGTCCTCCAGAGGTCAAGGCGTCTGAAGGGGCCTCTCCTACTGCGGCTATTCCTTTCTGGCTGCGGTTGCAGCCTTCGCAAGGCCCTCCTGGCTCTGCATTGCTTCAGTTCATATGGTCGATGCGGCCTTGGCACAGCGCTCCTCCCTGACCGCTACCAGTGCTGCGCTAGCGGAGTAGGGGGTGGCCGCAAGGTAGAGCACCAGGGGTTCCCGAGGACGCGGAGCTACCATCACTGGTGGACTGGTAAGGTACCTCTTGAGGTCTTGGAATGCCTTGTCGGCCTCTTCAGTCCATTCGAAGGGGCCCTTTTTCTTCATCAGCTTGAAGAAGGGCAACGCTTGTTCCCCCAGCTTGGAGATGAAACGCCCCAGCGCAGTTACACGCCCGGTGAGCTTCTGCATTTCTCTGAGGGTCCTTGGCGGGCTCATGTCTTCGACTGCCTTGACCTTCTCCGGGTTGGCCTCGATGCCCCTGTAGGATACTAGGAAGCCCAGGAGCTTGCCCGAGGGGACTCCAAACATGCATTTCTCCAGGTTGAGCCGTAGATCCACTTCGTTGAGGCTCGCGAAGGTTTCCTACAGGTCTTGTATCAGGGTTTTTGCCTCCCGAGACTTCACCACGATGTCGTCGACATAAGCCTCAGCGTTCCTCCTGAGCTGCCGGCCTAAAGCGATGTGCATCAGCCGCTGAAAGGTTGCGGCTGCGTTGCGCAACCCAAATGGCATGCACGTACAGCAGTACACCCCACATGGGGTTAGGAAAGCAGTCTTCTCCATGTCTTCCACCGCCATCTTGATCTGGTGATAGCCCGAGAAGGCATCCAGGAAGCACAATAGGTCACATTCTGTGGTAGAGTCGACTATCTGGTCAATGCGGGGGAGCGGAAATGGGTCCTGCGGGCAGGCTTTGTTGAGGTTGGTGAAGTTGACGCACATGCGCTCCTTTCCTTCCTTTTTCGACACAACGATCGGATTAGCCAGCCAATCAGGGTAGCAGACCTCGCGGATAACTCCTGCCGCCTCTACCTTCCGGGTCTCTTGAACGATGAAAGCCTGTTTCTCAGTAGATTGCCGCCTTACCTTCTGCTTCACGGGGCGCACATTGGGGCACACGTTGAGGTGATGCTCAATCACTTCCCTTGGGACCCCTGCTAACTTATGAGGTTCCCACGCAAACACCTTCTTGTTCTAGGTTGGCCCCTATGGTGAAGGTGGCGCTAGCGGACCCGTCCTCGTCGACTGGTACCTGCTTGGTTTCTGCCTTGTCTTGGGTGAACAACCGCTTCTTTTTAGCCGGCGCAGCCCCCTATGGTGAAGGTGCCAGTGGGCTGCGCCACCGCGGCCCCCCTGAAAACAAGCTGGAGTACCTGCAGCGCATCCCTTGTGTCTCCTGGCACGGTGAGGACGCCGCTACTCCCAGGCATCTTCATGAGGTTGTACGCCGGGTGAGTTGCTGCCATGAACCGAGCCAGGGCCGGATAGCCGAGGATGGCATTGTAGGGGAGGACGATGGGGGCGATGTCGAAGTCGATCAGCTCCGTGCGGAAGTTGTCGCAGGTGCCGAAGGTCACTGGGAGGCGGATCTGTCCAAAGGAGGCGGTGGAACCAGCTCCGATGCCCGAGAAAGGCCTGCTGGGTCGGAGCCGCTCCAGCGGCACGTGGAGGAGGCTGAAGGCCTCCACCGAGAGCACGTTGAGGCTGGCACCACTGTCGATGAGGGTCCTGGTGACGGCCACTTGGCAGATGGTGGGGGTGCACAGCATCGGGAGCGCGCCCGAACCAATGGGGTTGAAGGGGTGCTCCTCTGAGTCGAAGGCTAGATCGGCCTTGGTTGCCACCCAGCCCGGGAGGGGGGGCTTCTCGGCGCTTGGAGGCGGTGCTGATCCGGCGGGTGAACAGCTTGACGTGATGGCTCGAGGGTGGTGCCTGGGAGCCAACCTGGAGAGCTGCGACGACGGGCGGCGCTGGTGCGGCGAAACGGGTGAGGAAGAGGTCGCGCAGCTCCTCCCAGGAGGTGATAGAGGCCGTCGACAGGTGGAGGAGCCACGCGCACGGGATGCCAGTGAGGGCCATGGGTAACCAGTTGGCCAACACCTGGTCGTCGCCCCCGGCTCTGAGGATGGCCTCCTCGTACGCCAGGAGGAAAATCATCGGGTCTGTCGCGCCGTCGTAGCGTGGCGGCGTCTCGGGCCTGAACTTGTGCGGCCACTGCACCTGTCGCAAGGCGAGGGCCAAGGCCCGGAGCCCCCTGGCCCCGGTGTCGATATCCGTTGCTGGAGCGGGCGGCGCGTTGTCCGCCATGAGGGCGGGATGCGATGTTGGGGGAGGTCGGGTCGTCGGGAGTGAGGACTCCGGCGCACCCCTACCTGGCGCGCCAAATGTCGGATTTCGGGTTCCGTCAGACCCTTGAGGTTCGAACACTGGGGTGCGCGCGGAGATCTCTCCCCTACCGATCTACGTCCGATCCTCTCGTGCGAACTAAGATGAAAATGATGAACAACACAAGAGACACGAGGTTTATACTGGTTCGGGCCACCGTTGTGGTGTAATACCCTACTCTAGTGTGTGGTGTGGTGGATTGCCTTAGGGGCCGATGATGAATAGTACAAGGGAAGAACAACCTCTCTAGGGGTGTTCTTGAGCTGGTGCGGTGTGTTCTACTTAGTCTCTACTAGCTTCTTCCTCTCTTTCTGCTACGGTTCTTCCTCTCTATATGTCCCTCTACTCTGTGTGGCTAGCTCTACTTATAGAGGCCCTAGGCCTCTCCCCAAATAATGAGCGGGAAGGGCGCAAACAATTGGCCATTTTGAAGGGGAACATATTGTACAAGTTATCCTGACCAAAGGTGGTCTTCGGCTGCCAAAAGCACTGGTGATGACTCCGTCTTGGGCTCCACGGTGACCTCAGTTCGGCCGTCCGGCTGGTCTTGGTCTCATTGCACCGGAATGGTAACCTTTGCCTGATGCATTGGCCTGTGCTTGCCCCCTTTGCACCAAAGGGGAAACAAGGACCTTGCGCACGCCGGCGCCCGCCTGGCGCCCGCCTGGCCTTGATCGTCATGGCTTGCGTCATGGGTTCCTTGCGAGGTACCCTTGCATTGATCTCTCCGCCTCCTGGCGAGCCTGCCTGATGAGGCCGCTCTTGAGGAAGCTTCCTGTCGTCCACCCCGCGAGGCTCGGCCCCTCGCGAGGGTCTTGAGCTTGTGCTGATGAAGATGGGCCGCGCTGGACCCCTGCTTGAGCCACGCCGCAGGCCGCAGGCAGGCAAGTTTGGGGACCCCCGTTTCCAGAACGCCGACAGACCCAAAATCCTAGGGTGGGCCGGCCCACCATGGGCACCCTGTAGAGATACACACCCGAGCGGCGAACATGCATTTTTGAAACTAAATTAGGAACATTTAGATGACGAATTAAACGAATCTGTTTTAATAATATCAGATTCGCATTTGAACAACTAAGCTTGCTTAGCTTGATGGGTGAAGCAGTGCTATTATGACACAAAGCACGTGTTCTGATCGTATAGTGATCATAGAAGGGGGAAACCCTAAGCATTTTTTTAGCAAAAGACGGTTTCCCCTTGGATTTCTACCAAAGAAACCACCACGGAACCAACATGATCAATTAAACCATAAGCATGATCAATTAAACCGTATTATGACTGTGCCATGGCAGATTTAAAGTTGCAAACCGGAGAAATGATATTTAGCGTCCATTGTTTGCTTTGAACGAAGAGCTAAATTCTAAGAGGTGAAAAGAAAGTAGAGTAACCAAGTTACGATCTATTTTTCTGGTTGAGATCAAAAAGCTGAGGAGATATGAAGTACCACCTCTCTTGCGGCACCGTGTAGGCATAGGGGGTGCAATGGCTGTCGGTGGCTTTGAAGCAGATGTGTGACGGTAGGTGGGCGCATGGGGGGATAAGTCCCGTTGCGGTGGAAGAGAAGGTCCTGTGAGAAGCCTCGGCAAAGAGGACGACATCACTAATGAAGCGAGAGGACGCGATGCAAGGCTCTTTGTCCATCACCGTGGATGAGAAACGTCCATCTCTAGCAATGGATGACACGGTCTTGGTAGGCGCTCTGGCATGGTGGAGGACGGTGGCGATGGATGGGGTGGAGGATGTCGGCGATGGATGGGGTGGCGGACGGAGGAGGTTGGTGTGGGGATGGTGTTCTAGCGCAGACGGTGTATGAATGGGAAAATGGAGGGAGAGATATGGGGAACCATATTTTTGGGATGCGCCTATCTGAAATATGGGAAAATTACGAACTTAGCCCCTGTTTAAAATTTGGACGTCTCATCGGTTGGTTATAGGACGGTAATTTCGCATCTCAGTAATATTTTCCCAGAGCAATTTCGGGCGAGGAGAGAGTGTTTTGGCGCCCATGGTTTGCGCCCATGGTGTACGAATGGGGCTGATAGGTAGGGCGGTTGTGTCACGTCTGAGTGAAGTTACAAACCTGCCCCTATTGAAAATATTTCCCTACATCGATTTCGGCTTAGTCGAGTTAGTATTGACGCCCACCATGTATGAATGGGGAAATGGAGGGAGAAACAGAGGTCTTTCGGACGAGCTTGAATGAAATGTGTTTTGCCACCCATGTTTGGCGCCCACCGTGTCGGAATGGGCTCAGAGGCGGTCGTTTGACGTCTAATAGAAGTTACTAACCTACCCCTATTGAAACAGTGGAAATCGGGCCGATGGATGGTCCGTGTAATGGGTAGATAGTAATTTCCATCTCCCAAACACTTGGCTGCGGGCAGCCCACGTGGGACTGTGTGAGTGGACATTTTGCCTCTTTTGAATTTTGGGACAATAAGCATCCATGTTTACCCTGGCAACTAATTTCGAATCCATTTGGTATTCCTATACTAATCTTTATAAATCATTCTATGTGTTTTTATATATCTTCAAAAGCATGACAAAGATGTATTCCACTTTCATATATGAATATGTTTGACAAATGCCGATACTCAAATTCAGAAGCTAGAATCCAGTTTAAGGTGAATTCGAATATTTGGAACACTTTATGTCCAACTCAAATGTCACACACAGCATAATGTGTACTCCCATTTAGATATGTACACAAGCAATGTATCAAGATTCAAATACCGAGTCAATCAACCAAGAATGTACATAACTAACAGACATATAGACACTTATAGAGTACATGGATCAATAATATCAACTAACATACATAAGCCAGGACGCTGTACATTTTTTTGCTAGAACAACATCCTTTTTTAGCGAAGCTACTATAGCACCTTTGCCCTTTCCGATGCGTGCCACTTATGGTCCATCTATACTACTACTATTGTTGAATGCACATTCAGCCCGATTGGCATATTTGTAGGTCTGGCACAGCAATCAAAATGAAATGTCTCTGAGTCTTATCAATTAATACAGACTTGTGCTCAAATAAAATTACAAACCAAAAAACAAAAAACAATTATTACATGATCTCTAAAACAAATGGTTTGATTGATTACATGAACAAACAACATAAAGGTTATTCAATGATGGAAAGAACATTTCACCTATGATTTACCAAGTGGGAATTTAAATTCCTTTTTTCCTTCAGGACCTTAACAATGCGGTCAGTCTCAGCTTGCTTCGTTTTGAAATCCACCAAATATTTAATGGTTGTATTGAGTACAGCTTGTGGTTGTGCCGTTTGCTTCCTCAACATGTCAATTTCATCTCTAAGTGCAGAAGCAAAATCTCTTTCTACCACTAGTTTAGCCTCTAGAGCATCAGCAGTTGGCAATTCATGATGCACGATTGGGCTGGTGCCAGTGGTGTGGGATGATACAACGTCCATGCAGACATCACTCTTTGATCTTGGGCTGACATGTTTTGCCATTAAAGTTCCGATTGGATTCCAAAAAGTTCAAGTTAGCAAACCATCTCAATTGGGAGTTATGACAACAAACCAGTTAAACAAATAAGGAATTAAAGAGTTTCAATTGGATGCTGAAAAGTAGTTATTAACATCATTGTAACTGGTTGTTGCAGTAGCAAAGTAGTTAAAGAAACAATTTTTGCAAAAGGTACCTGTTGTGGCATTGGAGTTCCCCTTGGATCCTGAAAAGTTGAGTAGCCAGTAACGTGATTAGAGCAACCGGTTGCAGCAGCAAAGAAGTTAAACACACAAGTTTTGCAAAAGGAACCTGTTGTGGCTTTGGAGTTTCTCTTGGATCCTGAAAAGTTGTCAGTAACTTGATTAGAGCAACAAGTTAGAACAGAAAACCTGTTACACAAATTTATTTTTGATAATGTACCTGCTCTGCAATTGGACTTCCAATTCGATCCTGAAAAATTGAAGTTGGAAAGATGATTACAACAGCAAGTTACAGCAGCAAACCAGGTAAACAAGGAAGTTTCTGAAAGAGTTTTAGTTGGATCCTGCAAACTTGAATGTTAGCAATCAATAAATAAAGTTTTGCAAGAGCCATAAGAAACTAACATCAAACTAGTAAAACTAACCAGTTTTGGCAACGTATTTAGTTACACATGAACTATTAAAACTAATAAGTTCTTGGCAACATATTAAAGTAACAAGTCGTTACCGTGTACTAGCAACACAGACATCTGTAAATTTCTTTGATGTAAGCAAAATGATTCCAACACATATATAAGTTAAAAAGACGGTGTCCCTCATATAAACCTGATAGTTTTCTATCTATGAACATGCAAACATTACTAGTGCTACAAGTGATAACAGCAAACCATTTATACAAACAGGGTATCACAACATAAATTACACATGAATTATGCTGCACCCTAGAAGTACATATGACCAGCTATCTACGTGCTTAAGTAGCTATTTAAGTTCATGCAAATAGGTAATTCATAACAGTAAGTATCGAACATATAGATAGGCGCAGTCTATAATAGGATTAACAGGCTATGGCATTATGTAATCAGTAGCAAACTAAATTAAGCCAAGCAACATAATTGAACAATTTTGCAATAAGTGGCTAACTAAAATTCCGAGAAGCAGATAACTGAAGTTACGCTTGCTCTTTGTACAGGCACACTGCAACTTCTTTTTTTCTTACAAGGTTCTACAAAGGAGTCCATGGCGTCAATTGGTTGGATACGCAGTCCCAATACTTCTTTCCTCCGACACTGCATTGGTAAGTCCAATGGTTAATCTGGTAAGATGGTGCCTCCTTGATATGTTATATGAGGACGTGTAGTCAGACTAGTTGTAGCCACACACATCACACTAACTTTTACTGTATATTTCATGCGATTACATTTAGCATATCGATTTTAGCATATCGATATCTAAGCAATCTATAATAGGATGAAAAGAATGGAATCCTTCACATTATTGGCAAACTCAGTTCATAGAAACAAGTAATTCAACCATTATGTCGGTAAATCAAAAGCGCCACTGGAATATTTTTCACTATCCCAATCATACACACAAAAAGGGGCGACACCACCATAGGGGCTGGTATGGGCGGCCGCCTCGGGTGGCTGGAATGTGTGCACCTAGTTTGAGTCATCCAGGTTGGCCGAGGCTAGTTTTGTTCGGCCCAACGTACAAGCAGGCAATGTAAAAAATGACGAAAAATGTTTCAATTTGGATGGGCCAATAACGTAAGTGCAAGGCAGGCCCAATAGTAGGCTAGCGGCCCAAACGAGCGCCTCCCATATCGGTCGGCAGCAGGAAAAATCCCAATTCGTTCGCTCCAGCCTCCAGTCTGGTTCACTCTTAACCTAGCCGCCGCTGGACAGATCGATATAGCACTTCCTCGCGCCCTTGTTGGAGGGTGGTCGCCGGGCTTCAATCGAACGGAAGGACAAGAAGATGAAGATCCAACCCTGGGTGTAGCCTGCGTGGGAGGCAGCAGCGGTAGCACGAGCATGGCATCGAGTTTGCGCAAATGGATAGTCACATCTTGCAAGAGTACCATGGGCAACGAGCAGATACATCACATCCCTGATTATTTCTAATTCAACTGTTCAATTTCTGGCCAATAGTTAAAGCTGGCGATGTTTTAAAACTGCTTGTATGTAGGGAATCTATGAGAAAATGAAACCAATTTCTGCTTACTTTATAACTCCCCCAATCAATAATAAATAGACTGAATCTGATGTATCTAATCAAGTTTCCGGTGCAAACATACAAGCTCATGTTGTTCTTGAGCCTGAAGTGTCTAATGAACAGACTGCTAATGAAGGAATTGATGCAAAAATTTTACATGCTCCTGGTGATGATCATATAGTGTCTAATAAGGGATCTAATGCAAGCATTTTGCAAGCTCCCATTGAAGGATTTAGTGTCTAATGATGATCTGCTATGTTGAGAGAGACATAGAGATTTGCAGGCATTGATGACAAGCAAATTATAGTACATTTTCATGGCTTGAGGAAACGTCGAGCCCATCTACCAGAAAGTCCCAGTATCATGACAACGTAGCATAAATACTTTTCTAATCTGTTGTTTGAAACTATTGGCATACTTGTGAAGGATAGACATAATGATATGCAGTTTGCGCACTTGTTATAGGTGCAATTACACTTCGATATTTTTAGCCAGAGAACGAATAATTCAAGCAGGTACAGACCATGTTAGTAGTCCTTGTACACCATGTTGCATTTTGTGTGTTTGGTTCTTGCATCATTTAGTGTTTTATAATCTGAACTACTTTGGATCATTATCTGGTTTTCATAGTGCATGTAGCTTCTCATTTCTCAAGTGATGTTGATTTTCGGAGTGCAAGTGCCTTCATATTTTTTAAGTTAAATGTTCGCACCTGGTAACTTGAATTCGTGGATCCGCCACTACACACAAATCATACACGCATGACATTATGAATTAAATGAAATACAGGGACTTACGCTAGCTCGCTGTATAGGCTCACTACAGCTCTGCTTGCGCTTGGGATGTTCCATGTACAAGTCCATGTTACCACTTGCTTGGATGTGCAGGCCTTGTGCTCCTTGCATCCCCCTCTGCATTTTTGACACGAAGAATGGTTGATCAAATAAGAGGAATCGACCTTGCTGTTGTACCGGAAGATGGATACTTACAAGGTTATACGGGTGTGAAGGATGTGTACCAAATCCCATAGTGCAGTCATACTTCTCTGAAAAATGGTTTTGCTTGTTTCAGATGATATCTCCAGAAGAAATAAGAGTTAAAGTTAGAGTTGCATAGGCATGTAAGCTAAGAGAGCAGTGAAAGGATATCCAAACATCGTGTGAACAATGCACAAGGGAGTGATGTGTGGATATGTAGTTCGGGCCGGCGTTTGGGCATGCTCGCCTAGCTAGAGTGCGGGTCAATTCAGAGCCGTTGAGGGTGATGCGCTGGCGTTGGCTGGCCGCGCATGGATGCAGATCTTGTGTGGCAGCAGAGCGCTACGATGCGGTGGACGAGACCGTTGGTGAAGCCCCAACGGCCTCGGGGGGCGGAGGTGCGACAATGTGCTCCGTGAAGTAGCCCCGGTGAGGTGGGAGACGGCCTCAGTGAAGCACACCTGATGCGGTGGAAGTCGGTGTCTGTGAGGCACGTCGGATGCGACGGCCGACGTTGTCGGTGGACCACCCGGTGCAGTGGACGAGGGCGTAGATGAGGTAGCTCCAGTGCAGTGGTGAAGCGCGACCGTCGTTTTCTTCATCGTCGTCCGGCACAGAGGTGGGGAAAGAGACTAGACGAGGTGCGATTCGAACTTTGGTTGGGGCTGGCAGCTAATTGGGGATTTGGGCAATCTGGGCATGGGAGGGGACGGTGGAGAAGGGAGATTTTCCAGGGCTGGAATTGGGGCCGCCAGATATTTCAATCCTAAACATGAAAGCGCGAACTTATTTTGTTGTCATCCTTTTTTTGGGGGGGAGGGGGGAGGGAGGGAGGGGGTGGGTGGCTGGGTGCTAAGCCACCGTACGACACACGCGACCACCACGACACGACCCTAGTCTGCCTTGTGCGCCTACATTTGAGAGGAGATTTGAGAATGCAAACGAATCTTCTTTAATTTGCAAATGAATATGTATGTATTACCATGCCCGTGTTTTCCTTGCAAATAATTAGTCATTCGAAACGAGATACTACAAATTAATTAATGAGGAGTTATTTAAAAAAATGAGATGGTATCCACGCTGACGTGGATTAGAGTGTGTGTCACATAATTAGTTATTTGAATTAGAGTGTGTGTCACATAGCGATCTCCAATTATAACGTGAATTTCGCATTTCACTATATCCATGCTACTTTTTAATACAAATTCATTTGTATATGATGAACACCATGGTAGTGAGAAAACTTTTGGATGGATTCAAACAAATGACCTACAAAAATAGCACAACAATCGAGTCAATGTCTACTTTTCCAAACCTAGTATGGCACGAATTCGAAATAATTACCCATATGCATGGTCCTCAGTACAAATCTTACAATGTACACCGAATTGAAACATCGATATTAAGTCTTGTACTATCTACATTCAAATGTTGTTTTTAGCCCCCCCCCTCGGCACACATGCTACATACTTCTTGTATGGGTCAATCTTCCTCTCCTAACCACCTTAGGAAGCTATCGGTTTCTGACACACGTTCATTCTTTCTCTCCATGTTTAGATCTCTAACTCTCTCAACTATACAGCCCACCTTTTCCACTCTGCTACCAAATGTATTTACCTTAGACACCCGCCATTGCACCCCATGCCGAGCTCTGTCTCTCCCTCCCACCCTTTCTCGCTAGATACATGCATTATCTATCTAGCCCCCAACCTCTCGTGCGCACACACGCACGTTGTCTATATAGGTCACTCCCTCGAGACCGTCCCACTCTTTCTTCTGCACGGCAGGCCACACTTGCTCAATCTCGCTCTCTTTATCCGAGTCTCGATTAACCTCGTTTTCATTCACACACAAATGCTATATCTCCCTATTCAGGCCTTCATCGACACACTTTATACTCTCTGATGCAGATTGTCTATCTAGGTCAGTCCATCCAAGCCGCCCCCACTCTTTCGACCTCATGGCGGGCAACACTCGCTCAATCTCTCAGTCGGTGTCAAAACCGGCGGATCTTGGGTAGGGGGTCCCGAACTGTGCGTCTAGGCCGGATGGTAACAGGAGGTAAGGGAGACGAAGTTTTACCCAGGTTCGGGCCCTCTTGATGGAGGTAAAACCCTACGTCCTGCTCGATTAATATTGAAGATATGGGTGTTACAAGAGTAGATCTACCACGAGATCAGAGAGGCTAAACCCTAGAAGCTAGCCTACAGTATGATTGTATTTTGTGATTGTTGTCCTACGGACTAAAACCCTTCGGTTTATATAGACACCGGAGAGGGTTAGGGTTACACAAGGTCGGTTACAAAGGAGGAGATATCCATATACGTATTGCCTAGCTTGCCTTCCACGCCAAGTAGAGTCCCATCCGGACACGAGACGAAGTCTTCAATCTTGTATCTTCATAGTCTAACAGTCCGGCCAATGGAGATAGTCAGGTTGTCCGGAGACCCCCTAATCCAGGACTCCCACAGTAGCCCCTGAACCAGGCTTCAATGACGATGAGTCCGGCGCACAGTTATATTCGGCATTGCAAGGCGGGTTCCTTCTCCGAATACATTACAGAAGAAGTTAAATACAAGGATAGTGTCCGACCCTGCAAAATAAGTCCCACATTTCACCGTAGATAGAATAATGTTTTTTCGCAGATCTAATTTGCTGGATTGTTTTGACATCATGACGTTATGTCATGGCCCGGTGATTATTCGAACCGTTTCTATTAACCAGCCCCGCACATAACGCGAGGCAGTTTTTCGACACGTCTTGTCAAAGCAGAGATCGTGTCCCCTTATTACGGGATTCTCATCAATACGGGCGTGGGTAACCCAACCGCGCCATCAATCGCGGCGCTTGGGGGATAAGCGAGTTTTACTAGGCAAGTGGGGACGTTTAACTTTGTCCGCCCATATAAAGGGATAAGGATTCACCTTTCTATCCACGCCTTCTTCCTCCTCTGCTCATCTGCTCCCGCATACTTGAGCTCTAGCGCCCAAGTCCTCACTTCCATCTCAACCTTCTCCAACCATATCCGGAGCGGGAGGCAAGTGGATGGTCTCCTCCGTCACGGAGGGAGACATAAAGAAACTGAGGAGAGCCGGATACCTGCACGACGACATCGCGCACCGGCTCCTAGATGAGGGACAGCTCATCCCCACCCCCGAGCCCCATGAGAGGGTGGTATTCCTCACCCATTTCCTCCGTGGACTAGGATTCCCTCTCCATCCCTTCGTCTGGGGGCTCATGTTTTATTACGGCCTGGATTTCCATGATCTAGCCCCAAACTTCATCCTTAACATCTCGGCGTTTATCGTCATGTGCGAGGCCTTCCTCCGCATCAAGCCCCACTTCGGCTTATTGCTAAAGACCTTCAATGTCAAGCCGAAGGTAGTGAGAAGCCGCCAGGAAGAGTGCGGAGGCGCCATGGTGGGCAAGATGCCCAACATCACATGGCTCGAGGGCACCTTCATGGACACCATAAAGGGGTGGCAATCGGGGTGGTTCTATATCATCGAGCCACGCGACCCCGCATGGGTAGCGGCCCCCGAGTTCTGATCCGGCATCCCCATGCGGCTCACCTCCTAGAAAGAGAAGGGCATGTCCTGGGGTAATTCCAAAGAGCTGACCGGACTCCAGTCATGTATTCAGAACATGGTGGATAAGAAGCTCAAGCTTGTCAACATAGTCCAGGTTATGCTCGTTCGCCGGATTCTCCCGTGCCAACAACGGGAGTTTACCTTGTGGGAGTTCAATCTGGTGCAGCACCGAACTCTAAACAGGCTCTTCGACACGACTCATGAAGATGCCTGGAGGGTGCTGTTCAAGGGCGCCGCGGTCCCTCCCCCCATTACTGAGGATCGCGGATTCAGCACGAAGCGCCACACCAGTGCGGTAAGTTGTTTTACCTCTTACAGGATATTTGTTATATATATATAGATTGCCTCTATGCGGGATCTAAACTCCCGTAATTTTGACAGGACTGGCAGAAGATGGCCGGACAGATCGACTGTCCGGCTCCCTTGCCCGAAGGCCCCGCAAACGCTCTTCTGACGAAGATGCTGACTCCGGCCCCCTATAAGGTGCCGGAGAAGACCAAGAAGGCCAAGGGAGCTGGAAAGAGTTCCGGACGCCAGGCGTCGTCGGACTCACCGTCCGATGATTCTGCGGTGCACTCTTCCCCCGAAGACGATGAAGAGGAAGAAGAGGCTCCCCCACTGACTGGGGGAGACAAGAAAAGTAAGGCCGCCCCAACTGGGGAGGCTGAAGGGTCCAAGAAGGGAAGGACGCTCCTTCCGAACAGCTCCACCGCCGCTGATGACAGTGAAGACGAGTGGTTGCCCAGGGGCAAGCCCCAGGGGAGATCGTAAGTGTTCGGATACCAAAGTAACCCGTAGGATTCCTTTGTCGCATTGCTTTCCCTAATGCCGAACTCAATTGTACAGGCCGCCCCGAGCCAATATCGAGGTATCCTCGGACGGCTCCCTGGCTTCGTCGGACATGGATAGAAATCCAGTCCCGACGGCCACCTTCCCTCTTCCAGCCGACGACACCGAGGTGCTGTCTCAAGAGGCATCAGATCAAGGGGGGACAGTCCTGGAGGCGCCGCAAGGCGACCTTCCAGACCCCGGGAGCCGAGGGGACGGGGTCCCCGAGAGTTCCGAGTTCCGCCCTCAGCCGAACACCGCGCCGGACCTTCCAACGGCTCCGAGCTTGGGTAGGCGGTCCCCTTCTAAGGAGGGTGAGACGCCTGTGCCGGTGACCTCTGTCCATCCAGAGGTGCCGGACACTATGTTGGAAGCGCTTTGCAGCGCTTCCATCGAGGAGGAGCACCGCACTATCATGAGTGCGGTGATCCAGAAGGTTCAGTCCGCCAATAGCGGATTGACTGAAGCCTGTACTAGCCTTCTAACAGGCTTCGAGGTAAGTTTTTTAAAATGTAGTAGAAGTGTTACCGCATAGACAGTAGCCCCTGATGGTTTGTTTGGTGTTCATAAAGAAAAGCCGAATAGAGGATGAAATAATATCGCAGGAGTCTAATATAAGTATGTCAATATGCATATGCAGGCTTCGCCGCTGGCATCCGCCGCACTAACTGCGGAGGTCGCCATACTGAAGGAGGCCCTCGAGGGGTCCCAGAAAGATCTCGGCCTTGCTAAGAGGCAGCTCGAGGAGAACAAGGGTAAGTAATACCCCGTCTGTAGATGAGAAAAAGGACGCGATTGCTAAGATGACAGGATCATTGTATGTTTGCCAGGGGCCACGACCGAGGAGGCGACCCTGAAGCAAGCGTTGTCCCAGGCTGAAGAAAAGGCGGCCCAGGAGCGCACCGAGCGAGAGAGGCACGAGGCTCGGGTGGGTGAGGTGCAGCAAGAGCTCTAGGCTCTCGTGACCAAGCACGAGGCGTTGGAGCTTGACCTGAAGAGGAGAGTGTCTGAGATTGCCGCGGCCCGTGAGAGCATGAAGAGTGCCAAGGCCGAGGCCCAGAAGGCCCTTCAGGAGATCGACGCGATGAAGAAGATAGCGGCGGGTAAGGCTTTCTATATGCAAAGCAAGCATGTAAAGGTGAATTACCGATTACTTACCCGAATCTGGAGCTCTTCAGGAGCATTCGCAGATTTGCCCCGCAGTGTGTCCGATGCCGCACATTTCTACCAGGCCGAGGACGGAAGCTCGACGGAGAAGCTGTTCTGGTCTCAGTATGCTGAGGCCGAACATCCGGTGCCAATGAGCGACCAGCTGAAGCATATGGCCGAGCTACATAAGGCGGTCGATCAGGCCATGAAGGGCTTCACAGTCCGGTTGTGGCCTGGCGACGCCCTTCCGAACAGCTTCTTCGGCCTAGTGAGGCGGCTTGTGGATGCTTGCCCACGGCTGGAGGTCGTCAAGCGATTCGTCTGCATTGAAGGTGCATGCCGGGCCTTCGCCCGTGTGAAAACGCAGTGGGTCAAGCTAGACGCCGTGAAGCTTATCAAGGAGGGGCCGTCGGAGGGCAAGGAGCAACGCCACCCCGAGATGTACTACGAGGGTGTTCTGCCGGGACGCCCGTCTTATCGCGGATGAGTGTTCACAAAATGTAATATTTGAATGAGACTTACTCGTTTTTTATTCTGTGTAATGAAAACTTGTTTCATATGCGCTATGCAACGCTTGTGTGAATTTAAAATATTACCTTCTGTTTGTCTGTTTATCCAATCTGAGAGATGGCTAGTCCTCGGCTTCTACCCCCATGCCACGAGTGCCGAGGTGTTCGGGATAAACCTGAGCACTCTTGTTCCCATGTTTGGGTCCTTTGAGGGAGGTGGTCAGCACAACGAACAAGGCAACCGGACTAATAATGCTTTATCACTCTCACTTAGCCATAGAATTCTATAATTTTAAATTTCAGCGAAGCCCCTGGTATTCGGAAGGACGAATTCGGGGCGCGATACACGCCTGTAAGCCGGACGGAGCCGGCCCCTCGCCCTAAGCGGCATAAGTCTTTAGGGACTTGAAAAACCTCGCCGAACAGTGACCAGTCTCTCGCCTTATCATGACAGTCAGTTTTAGCTTTCTCTACTGAGGTGCTCGGCCCGGCAGAACCGGGGCACAATTGCAGTAGTTCTCCTAGCGCTACCTTAGCCGATAGAGCGGAACGTAAGGTACCAAAACATAGGAGCCAGGAAAATCCAACATTTGACCAAAGACATGATTCGGAGCTGATGCAAATAATGCTATAAGTTCGGGGTGCCGCACTTGTGAAAGTGTTCGGACTTTTCAAACCATATTGTGGGTAAGTAAGCCCCTGGTGCATTGGCCGTACTAGAGTGTACAGTTTCTAGGCGTCATTAATGAACAGATAGATATGTATACATATAACAAAAATGCGATAACAGTCGTAATGTCACGCATTGTATATTAAAAAATTGCATTAAGGCAGAGTGATACAGATAGTGTAATGAGCAAAAGGATAGGACTATGTCCCATCCAAGGGCGAGCTGAGGAATTATGTGAAATCTGTAATCCACCTGGGAATTCCGTAGTCGTGGGCCTCCTTGGTTGCTGTATCATGTGTTCGGCAATAGGGCTGCCGGACAGTGTTTCCAGAGATTGAAGTCCTGAAAGAAAAAGAAAAATAACCAAACGGGAAGCCCCTGGTGCAGTTTAGGCCGCGTTTTGGGACGTGCCGTAGTTGTGCCTCCCCCTCCCCATCTGTGCCCATGGTATTTTTAATGCGTAATGATGTACGGGCGGCACGAACAACGTCATTGGCTAGGGTTGGGGTGGCCGCCGTATTGCTACGCGACCTCAGATCGTGGCACACGGTCTATTTGCCGATTGCCCCGAGCGCGCTTGAAGGTTTCCAGGCTTTGAAACGCCGAACTGGTAGATTGCCTTGAAAGGCTGCTTTGCGCTTCTGCTGTGAGGGCTGCGGTGTGCTCCTCTGTTCGGAGAGAGCGCTTTGTGTTTCCATTGACTGTAATAACTCCGCGAGGTCCTGGCATCTTGAGCTTGAGGTATGCATAATGTGGTACCGCATTGAATCTAACGAATGCGGTTCGTTCGAGCAGTGTGTGAAAACCACTGCGGAACGGGACTATATCGAAGATTAACTGTTCGCTTCGGAAGTTATCTGGGGATCCGAGGACCACTTCCAGTGTAATTGAGCATGTGCAATGGGCCTCTACGCCTGGAATGACGCATTTAAAGGTCGTCTTTGTGGGTTTGATCCTTGAGGGGTCTATACCCATTTTGCGCACTGTGTCCTGATAAAGCAGGTTGAGGCTGCCGCCGCCATCCATGAGGACCCGAGAGAGGTGAAATCCGTCGATGATTCAGTCTAGGACCAGTGCGGCGAATCCGCCGTGATGGATACTAGTGGGGTGGTCCTTGTGATCGAAGGTGATTGGACAGGAGGACCAAGGGTTGAACTTCAGGGCGACTGGCTCCAGTGCATATATGTCCCTGAGCGCACGCTTCCGCTCCCTCTTGGGGATGTGGGTTGCGTATATCATGTTCACCGTCCTCACTTGCGGGGGAAACCTCTTCTGTCCTCTAGTGTGCAGCTGCTGGGGTTCTTCCTCGTCATCGCTATGCGGCCCCTTTTTCTTGTTTTCGGCAATTAACTTGCCGGCCTGCTTGAACACCCAACAATCCCTGTTGGTATGATTGGCCTGCTTGTCTCGGGTGCCGTGTATTTGACATGAGCGATCGAGTATACGGTCCAAGCTGGACGGACCCGACGTACTTTGTTTGAATGGCTTTTTCCGCTGACCGGGTTTAGAGCCTTTCAATCCGGCATTGACTGCCGTATCCTCAGTACTTTCGCCGTTAATGCGGCGCTTATGCTTGTTGCGACGTGACCTGCTGTTGCCATCCTTGGTATCTGAGGTACCATGGTTCTTTGGTATGTTGTTACTGCGAGCCAACCAGCTGCCTTCTCCCGCACAAAAGCGGGTCATGAGCGTTGTGAGGGCTGCCATAGATTTCGGCTTTTCCTGACCAAGGTGCCGGGCTAGCCACTCGTCTCGAATGTTGTGCTTGAAAGCCGCTAAGGCCTCCGCATCCAGACAATCGACGATTTGGTTTTTCTTTGTAAGGAACCGAGTCCAGAATTGCCTGGCCGATTCTTCTGGCTGCTGAATTATGTGGCTCAAGTCATCGGCGTCTGGTGGTCGCACATAAGTGCCCTGAAAGTTGTCGAGGAATGCGGCTTCCAAGTCTTCCCAACAGCTAATGGAGTCGGCTGGCACGCTATTAAGCCAATGCCGTGCTGGTCCTTTGAGTTTTAGTGGGAGGTACTTAATGGCATGTAAGTCATCACCGCGGGCCATGTGGATGTGGAGGAGGAAGTCCTCAATCCATACCGCAGGATCTGTTGTGCCGTCGTCTGATTCAATGTTTACAGGTTTGAAACCTTCTGGGAATTGATGTTCCATTACTTCGTCTGTGAAGCATAAGGGGTGTGCGGTGCCTCTATATTGGGCTATATCGCGACGCATCTCGTATGGGTCCTGCCCGCTGTGTTCGGCCCGGCTGGATTTGCTTTTACTGTATCCGGCGTGACGTTTACCGTCTCATAGAGTGGTGCGCCCTTGTGATCCCTAGATCGATCTTGAGTGCTTTGCTTTGTCCTCCAATATGTCTCGCAAGTCTGGCGTATCTCCCCATGCCTTTTTATTTGGATGGCGTTGGGGTGGAGGCTGAGCTTTCGGCATGAATGCCTCTCTATCGCGGCCACGAGGTGGCCGATCAGCCGTATCATACGCTTCTTCCTCTAGTCGGGGTAGTAACCTGCGCCTTGGGTAACTCTTGGAGGGACGCTCGAGTTTATATTGCTCGGCTGCAAGGACTTCAGTCCATTTGTCAGCTAGCAGATCTTGATCAGCTTGAAGCTGCTGCAGCTTTTTCTTCAGGCTATTTGCCATGGCCATAAGCCTGCTCTTGAAGCGCTCTTGTTCGATGGGATCCTCTGGTACGGCGAATTCATCGTCGCCGAGGCTTGCCTCGTCTTCAGAGGGGGGCATGTAATTGTCATCCTCCTCCTCTCCGCCAGCCGCTCTCTCAGGAGAGCTGGCTCCTTCATCCTCCTGATCTAACTCTTGCTGGAGGGGGTTTTCATTATCTTCGGCGCTATTTGGGGTGTTATTATCTCCTGTGCCGGTATCACCACTTTTGCTTTGGCGGGACTTAGAGCGGCTCCGCTGACGTCGGCGCTTGGGTTGCTTCTTAGAGGGGTCATCCTCCGCTATCTCGTCACCGTTGCCTTCATTGGGTATATCCACCATGTATATGTCATACAACGAGGTCGCTTTCCAGTGCCCTATAGGTGCTGGTTCATGTTCGTCTCCTACATCGTCGTCCATACCGTCGATGTCTTCAGAGTCGAAGTCGAGTATGTCGGTTAAATCATCGACAGTGGCTACAAAGTGGGTGGTGGGTGGGCGTCGAATTTCTTTGTCGTCCGCATCCCAGTCCTGTTGGCCATAATCCGGCCAGGGCTCTCCTATCAAAGAGAGAGACCTTAGTGAATTCAGAATGTCGCTGAAGGGTGGGTGCTGGAAGATATCCGCGGTGGTGAATTCCATGATCGGCGCCCACTCGGATTCGATTGGAAGGGGCGCGGATGGTTCGGGGTCTGGAGGAGAGTCCGGCACCTTGGAGTCACGGGCTACGCAGAGGATTATGCTGGTGTTCTGCTCGATCGCCGTTGAGACTGCAGCCCCTGAGGCGGTGTCTAGCCACCCGTCCTCGATTGGCGCAGTTGGCTCCGAGCTAAGGGTCGGAGCTCGTGTGGGTGCGGCCTCTGGAGTACCATCCGGTGGCAGATCTAGGTCGTGCCAATCGAGACAGTGCGGTGCTCCCGGATGTGGCTCGAATCCGTCGAAGATCAAGTCTCCACGGATGTCGGCCTTGTAGTTCAAACTTCCAAATGTGACCTGATGGCCAGGGGCGTAGCTTTCAATCTGCTCCAGATGGCCAAGCGAATTAGCTCGCAGTGCAAAGCCGCCGAATACGAAGATCTTTCCGGGGAGAAAAGTCTCACCCTGGACCGCATCGCTATCGATGATAGTAGGAGCCCTCAGGCCTAACGGCGACGACACAGAGGAACTCTCGATGAAAGAACCAATGTCGGTGTCAAAACCGGCGGATCTCGGGTAGGGGGTCCCGAACTGTGCGTCTAAGCCGGATGGTAACAGGAGGTAAGGGACACGAAGTTTTACCCAGGTTCGGGCCCTCTTGATGGAGGTAAAACCCTACGTCCTGCTCGATTAATATTGAAGATATGGGTGTTACAAGAGTAGATCTACCACGAGATCAGAGAGGCTAAACCCTAGAAGCTAGCCTACGGTATGATTGTATGTTGTGATTGTTGTCCTACGGACTAAACCCTCCGGTTTATATAGACACCGGAGAGGGTTAGGGTTACACGAGGTCGGTTACAAAGGAGGAGATATCAATATACGTATTGCCTAGCTTGCCTTCCACGCCAAGTAGAGTCCCATCCGGACACGAGACGAAGTCTTCAATCTTGTATCTTCATAGACTAACAGTCCGGCCAATGGAGATAGTCCGGCTGTCCGGAGACCCCCTAATCCAGGACTCCCACACTCTCTCTCTGTTTGTCTCTCTTTGTATGTCTAGATTGACCTCGCTCTTTCTCGGACACAAACGATATATCTCCATGTTTGAGCCCAATTCGACATATTCGTATTGTATACTCTCTCACTAACATTGTCTATCTAGGTCACTCTCTCCAACCCGTATCACTCTTTCGATCGCACGACGACCCACACTCGCACAATCTCTCTCCCTTTATATATGTAATCGATTGACCTTGATTCCTCCCACGCACAAAATATATCTACATGTCTATGACTGGATCATCTCTCAAGCTCTATCTTACAGCCCTCACCCTTCCCAAAAGCTCAATCGGACAATATCTCTTGAGAGCATATATATCTTTTCAATGAATGCTGGACCACACTCACTTTGTCTCTCTAGCTATATGTCTCTCGATTGACCTCGCTTTCTCACGCTGTATCTTCCACACATTGAAGCTACCTCTCCATCCCTCGCAAAGCCCGAGCTATTTACATTGCAAGGGGGACTCCAACCTTGGATTAATTTGTGTAGGCATTTATTCCGTTGGTAGATTATATTTTCGTAGCATTCGGCCCACTACTACTCTAAACACCGTTGCAACCCCCGCACCTCCCCCAATTGATTTCCCTCTGGCTCGGTCATCGCTCTCTTGCACGTCCTTTCTCGCCTTCAACTTTGCACCATGGTATTATTGCAAAAAACTCTGATTATTACAAATAAGCTACAAAACTACACACCGATAGTTCACTTGGAATGGAACAAATTTCGACCCACAAATTAAAGTTCCACAAACTACACATCAAAGGCCCCACCTATCATGAAACAAATTTGGACCCATATACGAATTAAAAAAATAAAGGACGAGGATCGAACATGCGACCAAGGCCTTCAAACCGCACATCAAAAGCCAACATACGTAGAACAATAATGTTTGTTGTACCCCCTTTTGTTCATATAATGTTTTTATATTACCACATCATATTTAATGGATAACATGTAATATTATTTTTAGTAAATTAGTGGGACCGGCTCGTTAGCATGTACTATTTGCCTTCACTTAATGGTGGGTTCCATGTGTGCTCTTTCTCTCCTCCCCTTCTGCATTTAGACGCACGGGCAAACACGAAGAACTCGCGGGCGATGTTGCCGTTGAACATATCTGGACGCGTTCACAAGTTACGGCACCAGTTTCACGTACTAGTAGTACTAGTCAATGTGTACGTGCAATGGATGTTAATTTGGAAGTATATTAAGTGCATGCAGATATTAAGTAGGATATTATTTGCGTGTTATTATGTGATTAGCACTATTTCTGGCATCAAATTAACTGCACGCTAAACGTGTTGAGCGCTCAACATTGAAGTAGTCTAGGTTGTTGGATGAGAAGGAATACATGTGTCTTGATGACGTTCTACATTTATTTTGATACAACTCTAGCAGAACATTCAATCGATCAAACCATAGATTTCATTCAGTCTGACTCCGACTTTACATTCATATGACGATCAATCTAAAATAAACGGAAATAATAAATGTTTGGATTTTAAGCATGGCAATCCAAACGTTTTTCATGGCAAATTTAGATTACGCGGCGGCGGGGGCGTCTTGCGGTGGGAAGGGGCTCCTCTGCGATGCTCTTTGTGTCGTCGGGCCACTGGCCGACGGCGACGGCGGCATCTTGCACCGTTGTTGGCGTACTCCTGCACATTGGCCCAAGCTTCAAGGAAGGCCACAATTTTCTGGACTTCGATCTCCAGGAGCGAGTCAACTGGCGGGAGGAGGCGACTGGTGTTGGTGCAAGGAAGCGGTCGATGGCGGCCATCCATGCCGCTGAGGGGGGCACTGGCACCCGGGCGGGGACAGGCACTGGCAATGGCGCAGAGGAGACATTCATGTGCATGGGAACCGGCACGGGCGCGCACATCAGTGCACGCGCAGGCGCATGCGCTGGCAGGTGGACGGGCATCGGCACGGGCGTGCGCCTCAGTGCACGCACAGGCTCATACGCTGGCAGGTGCAGGGGCGCTAGAAAGTCGGCGGGGACCTCGTGGAATCCCGTGGCATCAAGCTCGGCGACAATGTGCGGCTCCCATCCCATCAATGCCACAGGGATGGGCACTAGCACAGTCGGGGCGACGGGAGCCGGAACGGGAGCGGGGACAGGCACGGTGTCTTCCCACAAGGCTGGTTCAAGCTCATCCCAAAGTGCCTTATGTTCTTGAGACTCCGGCTGGGTGTCTTCCTTAGGAAACTGGAAGACTAAGGGAATACCATCATGATGCGGCATGGTGTACATTCAGGTCAAGCTGGTTGGAGGTAGACGGCCGGAGAATCGCTGAGGAAGAGAGAAGATTGTAGCGATACCGGGTAGTGCGGGGTTGATTTTAAACTGTGGCGCTGGTGACATTAAAAGTGGGAGCAGTTGGGACGAAGGTGGGCAGCGGAGCCTGGTCAAAGGGCTCACCTCTCGGTGAGCCTGCGCAGCGGTCTGCTCGCACGCCTCCTGTCGACTCACACGCTTGCTCGGATGATACCTGCTAATGAGAAGTGGGACTCGTGGCAGCACGTAAACGCCCACAGTTTCAGTAGTGAAATCGTTCGCCTTAATGTGACAGGTCTTTGTTCCAAAATACCTTGGCCCTTCATTTGTGCAACTTGTCATAAGCAGCTTGTCTCAAATTGAAGAAAAAAAATTTGAAGGAATATTTGTGCCATATCACGTGCCCATGCTCAGTTTCATGAATTTCTGGTCACTTTTGGATTTTCTAAAATTTTAAATCCAGGATTCGAAACAACATCATAATGTGCATCATGGAATAAATTTTCATGTGATACTACCTCCGTCCTGGTTTATAGGTCACCTTTGTAGTTCATGCCAAATTTTGACCAAATATTTACCTAACAAAATGTTAATGCATGACAATGAAAATTATATCGTTGGATTCGTATTTCAACATAGTTATCAATGATATAATTTTTGGTAACATGCATGAATGTTTTGTTAGTTTAATCTATAGTCAAAATTTGACACATATACAATGGGGACCAATAAACTAGGACGGAGGTAGTACATCTGTCATGTTGTATTTGTTAAGAAAGGATTTGGTCAGACATTTTGCTTAGTTAGACTTCAGACAATATATATATATATATATATATATGCAGATTAAAAGGATAATCCGTCTATACCAGTGCATTGCCTGATATATTAACTCTTTTTTAGGGGTCCCTGATATATTAACTCAAGTAGTACTAGGCACGAACAAACGGGCTTAATTATGTGCTCATCCTGCTGTAGTAGTAGTAGTACTAGGCAATGCAGTTGACGGGTGACCTTGGGGAGCAGCGACCGAGGGAATTGAACCGTGCTCGGCATGGTAGGTAACGTTGTATAGTAACTAAATCATCCCTCCATTGTTCATCAGTAGTCATTATGGACCGGGGACATGAGGGGAATTTCCTAGGGCTGGAATTCTGGCCGCCAGATATTTTGACTCGAAACGTGGAGGCTCGACTCGTTGGGGTTGGCTAATGTGCGTACCACGTACACCACCAGAACGACATGAGACCGGTTTTTTTGCGGATAAACATGAGCCAAGGTCTGGCTGGTACGCCGTTGGGTACCATTCGATAATATGAAAGGAATCTTTTTAAATTGCCGAACGAATCTATGTGTATTACAATGCCGTATTTTCCTTGCAAATAGTAATCTCGACATGGTAATTGATTTATGACGAGTTCTTGAACTAGAGTGAGTTTGTGATATAGTGGTCTCAACGTGGATCCATAGTAAGTTTTTCATTGCAAATTCAAATTTAAAAGATGAACAATATGGTAGTGATAAAACATTGTATGTATCAAGCATATGCCCACACACACACACACACACATGAACATAACAACAATCCAATAAGGATAGTGCATCTTTTAGAGATTTCAACAAGTGACAACATACGGAGCAAAATGAGTGAATCTACACTCTAAAATATGTCTATATACATCCGTATGTGCCTGTCCATTTGAAATCTCTAAAAAGACTAATAATTAGGAACAATGGGAGTCAAATGTAAGACATGCATGGTCCTCAATTCAATATTTCAAATGAACAGGAAACTAAAGCATGAATATTAAGTCTAATACTACAGTACATGCAAATGTTGTGTTTAGGCGAAGCTATGTAGATTGTTGGGGGTTAACCCCTCGACCTTAGATAAATTTGTGAAGCTCTGTTTAGGATTGTTTAGATTATATTTGTCCCCACCCTAGCTGCCAAACACCGAGTGGTTGTGCACCCCCTCCTCCTCGAGATAATATCATCTGCCCCCACACCTTAGATGCTATATGCTGATACGAGTTGCTTGGAGCTTGTAAATCTGAGATATAGCAGCTCACATGATGTCTTAATATTTTTACAGGAAACCTTAATGAGTTTTATAATTGCACACAATTTGTACAAAAACTACTCAGATGCCCTTGGATCCCATATCCAACGACCTCGAAGCTCATATCACCGTAGTATCTGAGATGAAGGAGGACATTAGATTCTCTTGTATGTAAGAATATCATGTGCTACCACACCTTAGATGCTTTGGTGATACAAGCTCTTCGGAGACATTGGATTTGTGCCCAAAAACTCCTCGGTGGTTCGAATGATTTTTTACAAAAAAGCCCCCAAAGAGTTCGGCCACTGCTTACAAGCACAAAGACTGCTCAGATGCCATTGGATCTGAGATCAAATGACCTCGAAGCTCGTATCACCGTACCATCCAAGCAACGAGAGCATCTGATGTTTTCTCACACGGGTGAATATGGGGTGCTCCCACACTGTCCATTCTATGGTGATACGAGTTCACGGAGATCTAACGGCCCACAGTAGGAGGTTTGAATGTTTTTGCAACATACGACTGAGAGAGTTTGGGAATTGCGTAGAAAGTACAAGTACTACGCATGTGTCGTCTGATCACAGATCATACAACCTAGATGCTCGTATCACCGTAGCAGCTAATTAAGCTACGGGGAGCACCTAATGTGAGCAGCGGGGAGCTATTGGATCCAAGATGCAGCGGCACACACGAGGCCTGAATGTTTTACTTGTAAAGAAAACCTTTGCAGAGTTTGGAAATTGCGCATAATTAAAAAGACTACTCCCAAGCCATTGGATCTCACTTCCAATGATGTAAGAACTCGTATACAAGGTTGTTAGAATCGCGATTCTGTTATACGATCCACACTTACCCATCTGATTCTACGATTTTAGTTCATAAAATCTACGATCCTGGTAGTGAAGATTCTACGGTTTACGATTCTACCATCAGAGCTCCGATCTGATTCAAAATCGTGATTCTGACAACCTTGCTTGTATCACCACAGCATCTAAGCTGCGGGGTGGATGTGATATTCTATTCCGTTGTCATTTTTGTTCGTAAACTTGCAAAATGCGTGTAACTCGTGCCGTTACTTGTCTAACTGTGCAAAGGGTTTGTTCAAAAAAACCATCCTACACTGAAATATTGGAACAACACATGGGGTCCCTCTTGTCATTGATCAAATTTGGACTTAAACTAACAGATCTGAAGGACGAGATTCAAACTGGCAACCTGGAGTACAAAGCGTAATTCAATAGCCTGAAGCAACAACGGTTGTTGGTTTTGTCCCATAACTTGATTTTATATAGTATTACGTTGAGTAGAGTAGAGGGAGTACCTCGTCAACACGTGCATGACCGTTCACTCACTTACTGGTGGGTCCCAGGTCTACGATCTCTCTCTCCTGTCCATCTTCTAACCTTTCGATGCACGGGCACACACGAAGAGCAGTGCTAGCTTTTCGTGGTGTGATTATAACTAAAAAAGCTTGGAAAATAGAAGAATCGCCTAGAACAAGAGACGTTCTGGCTGGTCGAGACGGAGCTGACCACACCTATCATCCGTGCCACATTAGCATGATGAAGCTGTGTGGCTAGTGGGGTGTTTTTGAATGACTAGCTGGTTCTCGAGGTCAAACCATAGGTACTACTATGTCTGATATATTTTTACACGCACATTTTTCCTCCATGTCAGGACGTGGCACACCCTACCACGCAGTTTCGTGGTCCTCCCGGGTGGTGCACGCATATATTGATCCTTGCCGAGACATGGGACGCCCTACCGTGCGTTTTCTGGGTCCTCCTCGGCCGTAGCGCCGAAGCAAGTAAATGAGTCGTCAAATTACGAAATACCACCTTGTCGGTGGGAACGACACCTATGGGATCACAATAATCCCTACTATGGTTAGCAGGACGCGGGGTCGTGAGAAGAGCGGATCAAACAGATAGTACAAGGTTCGTTTATCCAGGTTTGGGCCGCGAGGATGCGTAAAACCGTACTCCTGCTTTGGTGGATTGTATATCTGTGTTCTTGAGCTAGCTATGGGGCGTGAGGAGCTCCAAAAAGCCGAATCCTTCCTATGGTCGCCTCGGGCCTCCTTTTATAGAAAAAAGGGGTTGCCACAGTGGTACACAGGAGGTGGAAAGGGTACAGTGCTGCGAGGTTATCCCTCGCATCACATGACAAGGCGCATTTAATGCGTCTTGCTTAGGTGTCCTTGCTTTATCGGGGACTGGTGAGAAACCTGTCTCGTCCATCGCCGCTCCTTCTTGTGTCGACACGCGCCCTGGACAGCGATGCCTGCGATGCCATGTAGGTAGGCAGGCAGCTGAGGTGGCGCAGTGGTGGGTCTTCACGAAGATCTGCATGCCGCCATGCGGGTGCCTGCCCAGCTGGTTGGGTCGGCAGCTGCATGCATGCGATGGTGGAGGTTTAGTCGGCGTGGGCCTGATGGTGGCCCTGCGGGTGTCCTCGACAAGGGCCTTGCCGGGGCCCCGGCAAGGGTCTTGCCGAGGCGCCTGCTGTCATCCCCGGCAAGGCGCTTGCCGGGGGCCTTGTGGTCTTCCTCGGCTAGGATCCCGCCAAGGGTTGTCGTCTCCTTAGTGCGTATCTGATCTTGAATGTCTTCACAAAGATCTACATGCCGCCATGGGGATGTCTCCCGAATCCTTGCCCTTTGGGGGCAGTGGACTCAAGGGTGATTTGCTCCGTAGGCGCGGGACGAGTCTCCGCGGCAAGGGTCTTGTCAGGGCTGCTAGAACTGTCTCCCGGCAAGGATCTTGCTGGGGGAGTCCGCTTCGTCCCCTTTTCTCTTCGTGGTCTTGGCCTTGGCGTCGTTCTAGTTCTCTTGAGCTTCGGTCTTACCCTAGCTCACCTCCCTTGCCTTGCTTGGTGTGGTGGTATCCGCGGCTCAGACTGCCCGTGCACAGTAATATGGGTACAAAAAGTGTACCCCTCTTTTTGTACACCGACAGGAGCCCCCGGGCCCGGGCCACACATAAGCGCAACGCGTTGTTGGGCTAGGCCCAAAAACGGTGCGCGGGCAGGCAGGGCGGTTTTTACCGCGGTAAGATTCTTCGCGCGCTGCTCTTCCCACGATTCCCGCGCGTAGTGCGGCATGGGGAGGCACGTGTGACGTGGGCGGCATGCGTGGGGTTGGTTCTTGCGGGCATGCGTCACATCACAGTTAATGTGAAAAGAGGCGGCCCGTGTTTTCCCCCGTAAGAAGGAATAACCGTGGGCGCGCTGCTCACTTTCTCCTCTTTCCTCGTGCCTTCTCCAATCTCAGAGCCACTGTTTCCTCTCTTCCTTCCCTCCTAAGCTTCCGCCATCGCCCGCCGTCGTTGCTTCGCCATCCCCCTTACTCAGTCCTCTAACTTTCTTAGACGCCATCGCGCCCAAATCCGCCAAGGGCAAGGGGGTGGCTAAGGGCACTGGGACTGTGGAGCCGCCGGAGAGTGCGCTATTGGGGGACCGGACGAAATCCACCTTCTTCTTCCCCTCGACGGTTGATGTTCGTGAGCTCCGGGCCTCCTTCAGGCCTCTATGGGGAGTGAAGACGGGGGGAGAGAATTCGGGACATCCGGCGACACGCGTCATTCCTGCCACTTGTGCCGATCCTGCCCCAAATCGGTATCCCTTTTTCGTCGATTATCTTTCTTGCGGGTTATGTCCCCCTTTTTCCGATTTTTTCTGCGACATCATGCACACCTTCGGCTTTCGCCTCTTTGATTTTACTCCGAACGTGGTGGCGTGCATGGCTTTCTTCGCGCGTCTTTGCGAAGGCTTTGCTGGGGTGCATCCCAACACGGCACTCTTCCGCCATTATTTCTCCCCTCGGATCCAACCGGGAGGTGTCGTCTTTGGTTGCGTCACCTGGATCCCAAGATCCAAGGGGGCATACCCGGACGGTGCCGTGAAGGAGAGGTGGGAGGAATGGCATGGCCGGTGGTGCTGGATTGAAGATGAAGACCCGCCGGAATTCTGCAAGGTCCGCCGAGTGCCGCCGGTCCGCGGCAGCGATTGGATTGATGTCAACGTCGCCGATGGGAGGCTCACTGAGGGAGTCCTGGATTAGGGGGTGTTCAGATAGCCGGACTATACCTTCAGCCCGACTCCTGGACTATGAAGATACAAGATTGAAGACTCCGTCCCGTGTCTGCAAGGGACTTTCCTTGGCATGGAAGGCAAGCTTGGCGATACGGATATGAAGATCTCCTACCATTGTAACCAACTCTATGTAACCCTAACCCTATCCGGTGTCTATATAAACCGGAGGGTTTTAGTCCGTAGGACAACGTACACATCAACAGTCATACCATAGGCTAGCTTCTAGGGTTTAGCCTCCTCGATCTCGTGGTAGATCTACTCTTGTACTACCCATATCATCAATATTAATCAAGCAGGACGTAGGGTTTTACCTCCATCGAGAGGGCCCGAACCTGGGTAAAACTTCGTGTCCCTTGTCTCCTGTTACCATCCGGCCTAGACGCACAGTTCAGGACCCCCTACCCGAGATCCGCCGGTTTTGACACCGACATTGGTGCTTTCATTGAGAGTTCCTCTGTGTCGTCGCCATCAGGAAGGATGCCTCGCCCCGTCTTTAAAGACGGCACCGTTGCTAAGGGAGCTTTGGCTGTCGGCCAAACCCTCCGGTTAGGTGGCTTTCTTATGACTGCCTGTTCGGCTTCTGCGCCGACGATGACCTCTCGAGCCATTGAAAACAATATTCATGTCAACTCAGAACTCGCCGAGAAGTTAGATCCAATAGAGCTTTCCTCCATAAACGAGCTCTTGGATCGCTTCGCCGCCCTGGGAGTCGCTACCGATTACGACCAGATTGGGCCTAAACCCGATCTGAGAGAGATAAACTCTCCCCAAGTCACCGATCATGTTGCCGTGGTAGAGGGACAGTGCGGCGACCCTTCATCTATCTTAAGGACTCGCTACGTCTGGATTCCCGATCCCTCCAAGCCGGATACCCGCGGAGGGGAGGATATCACTCAAGACCTGAACTTAGAGTCAGGCGACGGGCTGGATTCATTAGAGAACATCGAGAAATCCAAATTTTCGAGTTCAGAAATTCCTCGTCCTCTGAGCTTTAGATGGGGTGAGGCTTCGGATTTAATTACACCCGCCCACCCCAACATAAGCGATCTATCCAAAATCAGCCAAGAACCTGATGAAACAGTACATCATTACTGGGCCAGATTCCTCCTGGTTAAGAACAGGCTAAGGGACTGCCGCGAGGAAGACACAATCTCAATCTTCTGCAATAATTGCACGGACAAGGGAATACTCAATGCCATAAGCCGTCATGATATTACACGCTTCGCTGACTTGGCGTCCATTGTACGAAAGTACTATGCGATGGAAAGCACCTGGAAAACCGAAATAAAATTTTGGGACAATCCGGCCCTGAATACAAACCCAGTCCGAAATAAAAGGGTGCATCATCACCAGTCACCCGGGTCAACCACTAAAAAGCAAAAACTCTCTACAGGGCATGGAACCGTACTGGAAGGGTGGCTTAATGGACCCTGTAAAATTCACAGTACAGAAGACGCCACACCAACTCACAGCCTCAGAGCATGTTGGATACTCCGGCAGGTGGCCAAAATTGGCGAAAATCTCCTAATTCCGGAGGCCACAGAAAGCCACCCCAGAGACACCAATACGGTATTAACAGTCTTCGAGACTTTCGCATCAAATAATATGCGAAAAAGGACACTCCGCAGCCTTACCGAAGTCTACCAAGTAGGAACAATAAACCCATGGAGTGACTCGGCTATGACCTTTAACGCCAGTGATGAACCTAAATTTCGAACAGCCCGAGCACCAGCCGCATTGGTCCTCAGTCCAATAGTGGACGGCTTTCGTCTTACCAAGGTACTCATGGACGGCGGTAGCGGATTGAACCTCATTTGCAAGGAGACTCTTCAAAAAATGGAAATAGACTGGCACCGCATTGAGCGAAGCAGCACAACCTTTAGAGGAATAATCCCCAGTCAGGAAGCGCGCTGTACAGGAAAAATCATACTAGATCTGGTGTTCGGCACGCCGGATAATTACAGGTCCGAAGAGGTCACGTTCCAGGTTGTGCTATCACGCATTGAGCGAAGCAGCACAACCTTTAGAGGAATAATCCCCAGTCAGGAAGCGCGCTGTACAGGAAAAATCACACTAGATCTGGTGTTCGGCACGTCGGATAGTTACAGGTCCGAAGAGGTCACGTTCCAAGTGGCTCCGTTCAGCAGCGGCTATCACGCTCTGCTAGGGCGGGAAGCGTTTACAATATTCCAAGCAAAACCCCATTACGGGTACATGAAGCTCAAGATGCCCGGGCCTAACGGGATCATCACTCTCGCTAGTGATCCGGACATAGCACTTCGCGCCGAAAACAAGACAACCGCACTGGCCCTCGAGGCACTATCCGAAGCCCTAGCGGCTGAGGAGCTGACTGCGCTGCGCTCTATGGTGAATAGGGACGATGTGGTACTCGACAAAAGATCCAAGTCCACCTCCTTTAAACCGGCGGATGAAATAGTCAAATTCCAAGTCCATCCAATGAACCCCCATAAAACAGCTTCCATCGGGGCACAGTTAAACCCTGATGTCGACGCCGCATTGCGAGAGTTCCTACGAGAGAACTGGGACATTTTCGCCTGGCACCCTTCAGACATGCCAGGAATCCCACGCAAGCTGGCCGAGCACAGCTTAAATATCCAAACAGGATTCAAACCTGTCAAACAGGCTCTTCGGTGTTTTTCCGAACCTAAGAGACAGGCCATGGGAGAGGAGCTAGCAAAGCTATTGGAGGCCGGATTCATCAGAGATATAAAACATCCAGACGGTCTAGCAAACCTGGTGCTGGTACGAAAGAAGGACAAATCCTGGCGCCTGTGTGTTGATTTTAAAGACCTTAACAAGGCTTGCCCAAAGGATCCCTTCCCCCTCCCCTGCATCGATCAAATTATCGATGCTACCACAGGACACGATTCGTTGTGTTTCCTCGACGCATATTCTGGCTACCATCAAATCAAGATGGCAGAACCAGACCAAGCCGCAACGGCATTTATCACACCATACGGGCCATTCTGCTTCAACACGATGCCCTTCGGGCTCAAAAATGCCGGCACAACATATCAGCGCATGATTCAGACATGTCTGGAATGCCGGATTAGCAAATCAGTGGAGGCATATGTAGATGATGTGGTCGTCAAAACAAGAGATGTTGAATCTCTAGTAGATGACTTGAGGCTCACATTTGATAACCTCCGAACATACGACATCAAGCTCAACCCGGAAAAATGCATTTTCGGCGCTCCAGCCGGAAAGCTCTTGGGCTTCATTGTATCCGGTAGAGGAATTGAAGCAAATCCAGCCAAGATCCGAGCTCTGTCGCAACTGGATATCCCAAAGGACCTCAAACAAATACAAAAGTTAACCGGATGCGTGGCGGCTCTAAGCCGCTTTATCTCCTGCTTGGGAGAAAAGGCCCTCCCCCTTTACCGCCTCCTTCGGCGCACCGAACACTTCAAATGGACGGACGCAGCCACGCCGGACTCGACGAAATAAAATCCATACTGGCAACAAACCCAGTCCTGGCCACGCCAAACATTGGCGAACCAATGCTATTACACATTGCAACAACACATCAGGTTGTAAGCGCAGTGCTCGTCGTCGAACAAGAAGCGGACGGACACAAATTCCCCCTTCAAAAGCCGGTGTATTATGTGTCCACTGTCCTCACTCCCTGGAAATCACGGTACCCGCATTATCAAAAGATTGCGTACGCGGTATTCATGGCATCCCGGAAGCTACGACACTACTTTCAAGAGTGTTCAATAACAGTAGCCTCGGAAGTACCACTTAACGATATTATAAACAACTATGATGCAACGGGCCGGATTGTGAAATGGGCCATCGAGCTCCTCCTGTTCGACATAACTTATAAGCCACGATGAGCCATCAAGTCACAGGTCTTGGCCAACTTTGTTGCAGAACGGCCGGAGGCCGAACTCCCTAAAGAGTATGGCACATATTCAAATTGGATCATGCATTTCGACAGCTCCAAGATGTTGGCCGGACTGGGGGCTGGCGTCGTTTTGACGTCCCCCACAGGAGACACAGTTCAATACGTACTACAGATTATGTACACGGACTCCAACAATGCAGCTGAATATGAGGCCCTTCTACATGGTCTCGGGATGGCTGTATCCATGGGCATCCAAAGCCTAGAGGTGCGCGGGGAGTCGAACCTCGCAATATCCCAATAAATGGAGACTTTGATGCCAAGGATCCAAAAATGGAAGCTTACCGCAACGCCGTCCTAAAAATGTCAGCTCGGTTCGAGGGGCTTGAATTTCACCATATAGCCCGGGAAAATAATCAGGCGGCAGATGTCCTGGCACGCATCGGTGCAAAATGCGATGTAGTCCCCCCCCCAACATCTTCTTGGAAAGGATGTTCAAGCCATCCGTAGCATGGGAAGGGGAGCCAAACAATAACAGCCTGGACCCAACCGCACTGCCCGACACCGAACATTCTGATATAATCGGAGGCTCTCCCAATGAAATAACACCTTCAGCCCACGTAATAATGGCCGTCATCGCCCCATGGACAGAACCATTCCTCGCCTACCTTACTAGGCAGGAACTCCCCGAGGACCAAAATGAGGCACGCTGCATAGTGCAGCGATCCAAAGCCTACGTAGTCCATGAGGGAGAGCTTTATAAGAAAAGCACTACCGGAGTCCTTCAAAGGTGCATCTCCGAAAAGGAGGGGCGGAATCTCCTGGCTGAAATTCATGCCGGACTCGGCGGTCATCACGCTGCAGCCCGGTCCCTTGTAAGCAAGGCCTTCCGTACAGGCTTTTATTGGCTGACGGCCCGGGCAGACGCTCAGGACTTAGTCCAACGATGCACCGGTTTCCAGCTCTTTGCAAACCAAAGCCATATGCCACCCACCACCCTCCAAACCATCCCCATTACTTGGCCCTTCGTGGTCTGGGGGCTTGACATGGTTGGACCCCTTAAAGGCGGAACCCACAAGCAAAAATACTTACTGGTCATGGTGGATAAGTTCACCAAATGGATAGAAGCCAAGCCTGTTAAGACGGCCGAATCCGGACCGGTGATAGACTTTATATCCGGGGTTGTACACTGTTACGGCGTCCCCCACAGCATCATCACTGATAACGGCACGAACTTCACGGCCGACGAGGTAAAACTCTGGTGCAAAAACATGGGCATCAAGCTCGATTATGCATCCGTCTACCACCCACAAATTAACGGCCAGGTCGAACATGCAAATGGTCTTATCATGAGCGACATCAAACCCAGATTAGTGCGGTCCCTCAAGGAATCTAACACGCACTGGGTAGAGGAGCTCGACTCCTTACTCTAGGGGCTGCGGACCACGCTGAATCGTACCACCGGATACACAACATTCTTTATGGTGTACGGCGCACAGGCAGTTTTGCCTTGCGACATAATTCATGACTCACCTCGAGTGCGCATGTACGAAGAAAGAGAAGCCGAGCACTGGGTAGAGGACCTCGAGTGCGCATTGGAGGAGGAGCGTGACATGGCAAAAGCCCGTTCCGCATTCTATCAACAGCAGGCTCGAAGATACCAAAGCAGAGAAGTACGGGCCAAAAATTACAACGTTGGCGAATTAGTTCTACGACTACAGGACAAGAAAAGGGACAAAATCAAGCCCAAGTGGGAAGGTCCCTTCATAATTGACCAAGTCCTGACTCGTGGAGCGTACCGCCTGCGGGATGCATCGGATAACCGACTCAAGCCAAACCCATGGAACGCAGCCCGTCTCCGAAGATTCTATGCCTAGCGCCGGACTCTGTGTTCGTCTCCTTCCTCTGTCCATTTTTTATATTTTCTGTCTTACATTTCTCTTCTTCTCTCTCTCACTCTCTCTCTCTCTTATAGCCTCTAAAGGCTCATAAAGTGACGCGCTATCCACGCTCATTAAACCTGGGGGCTTCTTTAAATAGAAGCTTATTCATGCGGGCTTCATGCCCAACACATGTGTCACACTTCCGCATGTACCTTTTATTCACCATTATATGCATCGATATGACTTAAGTTTTGGCCAAGCTGGGTTGCCTGGCTCCTTTGCTTACCCCTACGTTCCCGATTGTTCAGCTAGGTGGTAAAGGGAGCACCTCTGCGATTGTTACTGCCAGGTCAGCCGGACGTGTACCTCAGACTGGGTGCAGCCGAAAGCTAGCATTCTTAAGGGTGAACTAAAGATGATCTTTTTTTATTTTTATCTATACTCCCCCAGATGTTTTTCCTGCGTTTCTTTTCGCAGCATGGACATGCACCTTAGGGCATGCCTCCCAGGGAAAGGAACCCCTAACGGAACTATTCTCCCTGGAAGATGTTTCTTACTAACCATGTAATATAACATACCTAGTCGGGCACTTGTCTGTTCACGCCCTAATGACCCCTACGCCTGGTCTCCATGCATTCCCCAGTTCCTATATAACCGCATGGGAATTCGGACACACTCCGGACTGTCAGGTCCCGAGGCTGAAGCGAAAAGGTCGGCCTTGACAAATGATCTACAATCCGGCTAGAAGGCATTATAAATGTCAATTAAATTACATAGTCATTTTGACTGGTTGTATTCCACTTCAATACCATCTAACAGGCCGTCTAATTTACAGTCCTGCTGGGAATACTTTGCGGCCAATTCTACTTGGCCGTATACTAAGCTTACAGGGATCTCTTTCCCATCGGGCCCTACAAGACCGACCTCGGCCATGTGGTTGGGGTCAGCCTTTGCGTACCGCGTCTTCACCATGGCCCAGGCCTCCCTAGCGCCTTGACGGCAGGCTGATATCTTCCACAATCGGAAGCGCCGCCATGCTCCCTTTAGCTTCTCCGCAAGCTCTCCAAGACCTTCGGGCATGGAGACAGATGGCCACAGGGCCTGGGCGACGCCTCGCATTGCCTGCCGAACTTGATCGAGCAGTTGCGAGAGCTCGGGAAGAAGGCCACCCGTAGAACCGGGCATCTCCTCTGCAGGATGACCTGTTAGCACACCTATAGACATTGCTCTGTTAGTCGACTTCCCCGCCGAACTTTCTTTCAAAAGGTTCGTTCAAGCACTTACTAAATATGCCGCGTCGAAGTCGTTGATTCTCCTTCACGGAGTCTGACAGCTGGGCACGAACATCTTTTAGCTCGACGCCCAGCTTGGTGTTGGCATCTTGGAGATCGTTCTTCTCCCCCATCACCTTTATCAGCACCCTCTCACCAGCCTTTAGCTGGCGTAGGAGGTGTTGCCTTTCCGGATTCAATCCGGCGCCATCTGCAATTTCATTTGTCAGATTCGCACCAAAGCCATGCTTCGCAAAATACTTATCTTTCAAAGTGTATATTACCAAAGGGGGTCTCCTTAGGCTCCCCTGCCGCAGCTAGTGTGGCCTCCAGTTGGACTTTGCACTCTTCCAGCTCCTTGGACAGTAGGGAATTCTTTTCTATAAGAACCTGCATATCAAATGATCCTTAAATCAGTTATTCTAACTGTTTCAAGTCTCGGGGGCTACTGCTATATATATAATTACCAAATTTTTCTTACCCGTATGTCTTTTACATATTGCTCCATGGCTCTGGCTAGACCATTTTGAGCAGCACGGAGGTGCGCATCTCCCGAGTTGAAGGCATCTAACGCCCCTTGGGAGAAACAAGCATCGTGAAGAATTGTCCGGCGATGCCTGTGGTTCATGGCACTCTCCACCTCAGAGTTGGTGGCAGACAACCCGTCCACATCCTCCATCGGAGGAGCGTCTAGCGCGCGCCTTGCATTCGCCTTCGCCTCCGGACCAGGATTTAGAGCCTGGCTGGTGGAGGCGTGATTGGCAGCCTCTCCGGGTATTGTCCGGCGAGGTCTCTTTTTCCTGAAGAGAGCACGAGTGTCAATGTGCCTCGAAGGTATAACACCTAGGATAAGGGGACGCGCCATACCTTTGCGCTGATGCCTCGGTCCGGACTGCACTTCTTTTCTGCCCACGGGGCCCTACGACCCCTCGTTGGCTTGTCACCGCAGGTTCGGCCTTCCGCCTCAAAAACCTCCCCTGCAAAGTTCGGTTGCAATCAGGAAACTGCACACGAGTGGGCGGACACCTATTCGGGGTACTCGGACTTCGATCTCAGGTACCTGGGGCGTCAGGATTAGCCCTGGGTAATCGGCCGTAATGGACACCAAGGCGTTGTCCTCGCTCAATTGATGGAACACTCCATCAATCAGCTCCACAGACATGTCCGGATCCTCTTGAGAGGCCGGGTCGAGGGACCGTCCTGGGTCCTCGGGTTGTGGAGGAGGGTTGCTTATTTCCTTAACAGCCCGGTGCAGTTCCTGCGTTAAAGTCGTCAGACTGAATATTTAACAATGGGAATACAAAACGGATGGACAAGTAAATACGGCCGCTTACCCAGCTCGGGGGATTGTGCATGGAGAATCCACCCTGAGGGTTCACGCGGAGAAATTCCTCCTCTTCTCCCTTATACAAAGTGGACAAGATATTTAGTAGAGCGGCAGCTAAATCCGGCCCCTTACGACCGTAGCGTGTGGCGTCGTCCTCCCCGTTGAAGTCCCACATGGGGTGGCTTATATAATGAAGCGGCTGCACCCCCCGCATAATGCATTCGGCCATAACCCCGATCATGGTTAGTCCGGAATGGGCTAACAATCTTATTCGGCCCATCAGGTAAATGATGTCCCTGTCACTCTCCCTCTGAGGGCTCCGTGGGCGCCATCTTAGGCGCTTCTTTAAGGGAGCACTGTTGAATTCAGGGAGGCCGATCCGGACAGGATCCGGCAGCGGGACGTCTTCTATATAGAACCATTCCGAGGGCCAGTCTTCGGACGCCTTCCTTGGGGTTCCGAACAGATATCCGGTCCCGGCGATGCACCACACTTCGGCTCTGCCCACTTGATACATTGACCCCTTCTTGGAATGGGGCACGAGGCAAAATAGCTCCTTCCACAGTCCGAAATGAGCTTCAACGCCGAAGAACAGCTCGCAGAGGGCTACAAAGCCCGCGATATGCAATACTGAGGCAGGCGTGAGATGATGTAGCTGGAGGCCGTAGAACTCCGGCAGCCCCCGGAGAAATGGGTGGATTGGAAATCCGAGCCCCCTTATTAAGTAAGGGACAAGGCACACCCGCTCTCCTTTGGAGGGATTAGGGGCATTCTCTGCTTGCTCTCCGCCGTTGTAGACATCAAAACCGGCTCGAACCGGGACCATATAGGCCGGGGGGAGAAATCCCTTGGTCTGGAGCGTCACTAGCTCACTATGCGGGGTGGAACATCTCTCCAAATATCCAGCTTACGGCTGGAAGGGCGAGGGGAGGAGTTGCGACGGCTGGGCATGGTGGAATGGACCTTTGTCAGATGCGCTCTGATGAACACTCGCGGAGGGGAGAAGGTGTGGATTGGATCTAAATCATCATCCCCTTAAATAGAGCAACTCATTTACACGGCGGGGGGTGTGAATGTAAAAACACTCAGACTTTTCATATTCGTTTGACATGTGGGAAGCGGCCATTATTGGGCGTAGAAGCCAAGGAGCGCAACATCTACAAGAAACCCGACTTTATTCAAACAGGTACACGGAATTTGGAGGAGAACCCGCCTTGCAATGCCGAAGACAATCTGCGCACCGGACTCATCGTCATTGAAGGCTGGTTCGGGGGCTACTGAGGGAGTCCTGGATTAGGGAGTGTTCGGATAGCCGGACTATATCTTCAGCCGGACTCCTGGACTATGAAGATACAAGATTAAAGACTCCGTCCCGTGTCCGGAAGGGACTTTCCTTGGCGTGGAAGGCAAGCTTGGCGATACGGATATGAAGATCTCCTACCATTGTAACCGACTCTATGTAACCCTAACCCTATCCGGTGTCTATATAAACCGGAGGGTTTTAGTCCGTAGGACAACGTACACATCAACAATCATACCATAGGCTAGCTTCTAGGGTTTAGCCTCCTCGATCTCGTGGTAGATCTACTCTTGTACTACCCATATCATCAATATTAATCAAGCAGGATGTAGGGTTTTACCTCCATCGAGAGGGCCCAAACCTGGGTAAAATTTTGTGTCCCTTGTCTCCTGTTACCATCCGGCCTAGACGCACAGTTCGGGACCCCCTACCCGAGATCCGCCGGTTTTGATATCGACGCTCACTGTCGCCACCACCAGGATTGTCCGGCTCACCCGCGCTGGACTCACCCTTGAGATGATCGGGGCGGACTTCATTCGTCGCCGGATCGCCCCGTTGCACAACAAGGGGAGGCCAGCCTGGCTTTTTATGAATCCGGCTGACATTATGCGACTCTGCCCCGGCCTCGACCACAATTTCATGGTGAGGGCGCATGCCCACTTCTGCCAGCGGCTTTTTCAGCTTGATGTGGGTCGCGACGGCGAGGTCAAACGGACCGGCAAGGCCGCGAGGGCTGCCGCAAAGGTCGGCAAGGCCATCAAGGGGCCGTTTTTCAAGTTGCCGGCGGGGGTGGTCCCGTTGTGCAACAATTCACGTCGGTCCGAGATCATCTCTATGATGCCGGACTATAATGCGCACGGCCCTGTCCCGAGCTGGAAGGAGCTGAAGGATGCTGATGTGCAGCAATTCTTTGACACCCTGATCGAGGTGTATGTCAATGCTGACGCCGAGAGGTGGCTTGTCATGGACACCACCCAGGCAGGGATGGACTACATCGCCACTAGGGCGAGGGAGGCACAGCTTGCCATGGAGGCCGGCAGCGCCGGGGGTGTGGAGGACAAGGCCGCAATGGCTGTGGAGGAAGAGGAGCTCACCCGGTGGGCGGCGGCCTCTGGGGAGGTTAGCAGCGCCGACACGGGAGCTCCGCTTGTCGAAGATGCGGCCGACGAGTCATCGGGGGAGGAGGATGTGGCGGCGGGCTCGATGCCAGCCAGGGGAAGAGGGCGATTCCTGCGGCAGGCTGGCTCTGGTGAGCCGGTCCGACCCGGCAGGGCTGCGCGGCCTCAATTGACCCTGGAGGGGTCCGGGCGTCATACGAGGGCCACGATAGCGAAGAGGCTTACGAAGGCCGTTGAGAAGAAGAAGGCAACTGCCCCTTCCCCATCTGGGCGCGCACAAACCCCGCCTTCTTCGCCTCCTCCGGCAGATGTCGACTCGGATGTTGACGCGGAGCTCCCTTTTGATCTTGGGCCTCTCAGCCTGAAGAGGAAAATGGGAGTGGTGGAAGAGGAGGAGATGGATGATGAGTAAGTACTCCGTTCCTTACTGCCATTTCCATTCCTCTGAATTAAGTCACTCATCTTGATCCGTTTTTGCTTTTGCAGGGATGCAGAGACATTGGCCCAGAGGGTGAAGAGGGCGAAGGCCTCAGCGAGCAGTAAGCCCCCGGCTGGGGCTTCGAAGACGCCACTGGTGGTGTTGAGCAGCCCGGACAGCAGCCCCCGGCACAGCCCCCAGCGTAAGTTCATCACCCTCCTCTTATTCAACACGTGGTAGGCATTCGATGCTATGGTGTTGACCTTGTCGGGTTTGCAGGAGGGGAGCGGCAGCAGGAGGAGCCGCAGAGGGCTACCCCCAACACACCACCCCCATCGACTACGCCGCCGCGAGGGGCGTCCCCGGCAAGGCCATCAAGCACGGAGCCCACACCCATGGAGGAAGAGGGGAACTTGGGCGCTAGTGACTCTGCCACGGTGTCAAATGCTGGCGGGGGGGGGGGGACTTCTGCTTCACAGCCTGGCACTGGTGAGTCGCCTGTCCTCCGTCTCTGTTTTTTCCTTATTCTTTTTCTTGGCTTCAATGCTACCATTACTACCCAGGCCCTCCTTCAATAGGTATGGAGGACGTGGATATTGTTGTTGGGAATATTGCTGAGGAGGCCGCGGCGGAGGCCGACAGGATTGCCGCCAGAGATGCTGACGAGGCCGCCTCTGATGAGGCCGCTAAGGATGCTGCCGAGGACACCGCTGCAGGGGCCGCCAAGGCGACCGGCGAGGCTTCTGCCGAGGGCGCCAGCGGTGGGCCCGCCGGGGAAGCCGGCAAGGCCACCGCCGAGGAAGAGGTGGTTGATGATCAGCCTCCTTCCTCCTCAACCTTGGGCCCCGGCAGATACCTGAAGGTGGGTAATGATCTTTTCGTCCATCTTCCAGGGGCGTTAAGTTTCCGAGCGCCCACCGAAGGGGAAGTCTTTGACGGCGAGGTGCTTGCCGCCACCGGGCTCGAGGTTGTCGATGAGCCGGGCGTTGGCGGCGATGGTTCTCCAGAAGAGCAGCTTTTTCATGCAATGGGGGCCAATTTCTGAAAGCTCCAAGCGCTCTACCGTGCTCGCCTAGACAAGGTCAAGTCCAGGATGGCAACGGTGGACAACACGGAGGTGGACTTCAAGGCGCGCGTTGCTGAGACGCAGACCTGGTTTCACCAGACTCGCGAGGAGCAGAGGGCCTTTCAGGAGGAATTGGCGAAGCGCGATGTAGAGCTCACCATGAAGATGGCTGACATCAAGAAGGCCTAGGAAAAGGCGGCGAACTTGGCTGCCGCGGCCCAGGAAAAGCCGCATTGGATTCCCAGGAAGAGGACCTCTCCATGCGTGAGGCGAAGCTTGCCGCAACGCTCCGCGGCAAGGATGAGGAGCTCGAGGCCCTTGTCGTGCGACGGACTCGTGAGCTGGAGCAGAGGCACAAAGAGGCACTCGATGCCCATGCCGGCAAGGTGAAGGAGTTGGAGGTAGAGCGGGACGAGCTGAAGGAGCAGGCCCTCAAGCTGTCCAACGAGAAGAGCACGCTCAACAGCGCCATGGTAGAGGCGCAAGGAGCGGTCATCAGCAGGGCTGGGGAGCTCTCCGAAGCGCAAAACTCCATCAGCGATCTCAAGCTGAAGATGGAGAATCTCGAGAAGATGTTGTCGGAGAGCACAGCTCGGGAGGAGACCTTGACCAGGAGCCTGGAGGAGGAGAAGCAGCTGCGGGCGAATGAGGCCGCCTCCCACCAGGAATATGTGGCGTCCGAGAACAGATGGATCAGCCATCTGGAGGACGTCGCCGGTAGGGTCACCTTGCAGTTGGCCACCATGGGGATGCCAAACGTGAGGTATGCCCCTGAGCGCAGCGGGACCGTCAACGCCAAGCTGACCCAGTTGTTCGAGGGCGTCCTTGGAGCCTTGGCTTATCTTCACTCCAGCAGAGCGGCCACGTTGGCTGGGGAGGCCCGGCGACTTCGCCGGAGGGTCGTGACCAAGGTCCTCACCAAGATGGCGTACTGGAATCCCGACCTTGACTTCGAGGCCACAATGGATAGCTTGCCGGATGGTACTGACCTCACAGTGCTCAAGGAGCGCATCAAGCCCATCGTCGACTGCATCGACGAAATCAAGAAGGAGGAAGGCCAGCGCCGGGATTAGGCATCCCGTTCTTCTTCGCCGCTGCGGGTTCCCGACCAAGACAAATTTTATCTTTAGTTAGAACCGTGGCAATGATGTGACGTAACATAACTTTTGCAGTACTCTTAATTTCATGCATGTTATTTTCCCCATTCAATTCCTCTTTGTACGCGCGCCCTATGTCGATTGGGTAGGCTCGCCGGCGCAGAAGCCCCTAGCGGCATTTTGGGGACGGATCTGTCACGACCGGGTTTTCCGGACATAAATTTCCAGAAAAGACCGTCGTGCTCATCAGCCCCAGGATTACTGTTAGCTGATGAGGCTCAAACTGGATACAGAAATCTCAAGCAAAATACAAAATATGGAGTACAAGACCATTCTGGCCTGTGAGTACAACAATTAGGTTTCTAGTGGTCAATGGCGGAAGCGGTTTGTGAATCATCAGTGTCTATGGGACTCCATTTCCCACGGGAACAGCTGACCAGGTTAACTCCTATCTTCGCGAGGCTGCTATCACCGTTGCTTAGGTCTCGAGGCTGTCATCGTCACGCTCCTCTCCAAACAGAAATCTGGCCAAGACAATAGCCAGGGACAAGCCAGTGAGTACTTTGAATGTACTCGCAAACATTAAGAACACAGGTATAATATAATCATGCACTGAAATATTCTATGATCACATCGTCAGTCACAAAGAAAATACAATCTATTGTAGCGCATGCAGGAGCAAAAGAAAGCTTATTAAATATGGCACATTTGTGAGTGAAGCAAAATAGAAAATAGCAGGAATTAAGGTGTAAATGGCCGACGAAGTCGAGGGGCGGTGCCAGTTTAGTGACGGACCACATAAAGAGAGCCAGGGATGTCACCGTTTAAATAGAGACCTCAGTGGCAGCCACCCGGCACACGCCGAGGAAGGGGAGGGACGACCAACGGGGCAGGGGACCTAGGCGGCTGTGTGAGCTGACACCACATATAGCTGGCTTTTGAGATAGAAAACCTCGCCACTAAGAGTCAGCAAGAGCGTGACCTGTAGCGACACCAATAGAAGGCTGATAAAGAATATGCACAAGAGGTCCCGGAGCGTGGTCGACCAAGTAAAGAAGCTGTTAGGTGACCGACCACATAAAGGGCTTTAAAAGAAATGCCACAGTCGGGCGTCTGAGCGACACCACAAAGGGCTTTAAAAGAAATGCCACAGTCGGGCGTCTGAGCGACACCACATAAAAGGGCTTTAAAAGAAATGCCACAGTGCCACAGTCGGGTGAGCGACACCACATAAAGGGCTTACAAGATAAATAATCACAATGAATATCCAGGAGGTAGAACCGTCCCAGGGATACTCAATAATATAATTAATGCAACGGGTTAGTCCATTACAAGATAATAATCATAATCTTCACAAGTCACAAGTCACGGTCCAAGTTCTGGTTTAACAATCTCTCCTCCGAAGACCGACACTAAGACCAACACTTGACCCATCCCAGACTGTAATCCTTAACCATGGACACGGCTATTCGAATAGGTTTTAATCTCTGCAGAGGGTGTACTCTTTACCCACGAGTAACGGATTCCTTTAGTCCATCGGGACTAATTCCGTCTACGGTCTTTTAGTTGAAAACACGCCTAACTTGCACACACCAGCTTAACTCACCGGTGTCTGGAATCACCCACGACACTTGTTAAGCAAAACTCTAAGTGGGGAGGCTACAACCTCGCGTAGCATGGGATCAAATTTATATCGCGCGCTCTAAGGGGTGGCCTCCCCTCTCGGTCCCAACCGGAAACACCCATGCCCCCGGACCAGGTGGCATGCCTACCGGCTACAACCGATATCTTCCACCATGGCCTCTCTGTACGGTGTGTGCTTGAAAGGGGTTGACGACTTACTGAACCATACCCTACCTGCGGCAGGGACAAGTGGTAGTACATAGCAAGTATGGGGGTTACTGGAAACAAGACTCGGTCTACGATCGACTCAGGAGGATTTAATAAGTTCCCTGGCATGACATGTATATCAAATCTATTTCAATCAATAAAATCACCACTCAATATACCTTACCATGAATACACGGAAGTAACTAACAATAAGTCAACAGCGGAAAACCCGAATGAACCGAAGCTCACCAACAAAGTACCATTACACATGCCCAAAGCAACGACATGACAACTCCCGACAGGGAGCAGCCACTGGCGACAAAGCGCCGCCTACCCAAGACCGAGGCTTTCCCGGATTCCTTTCCGGCATGCATGCAAGGCACATGACGATGATTACCATCACAATAATATTTATTTCCAACAGCAAGGAAATCACTGATTTGCTTTCTTGCAATTGATCATATCACATGAAATAACGAGTTCTTCGAAGCAAGGTGGTGTTATAAATGTGTCAATTAGCACACCAAAAATATTATGCCAGGGTTCAGAATGCTTGCCTTTAAGTGGTGGAGGGGTGAGGTGTTCTCCAAAACTTTTGAAAGTTTCTTCTCTCTCTCCAAAATCCTATTTTAAAATATATTTGAATTAACACACATTTCAAAAACAGCACAAAAAAGTTGTTTGGAAAATTTTCAAATAAATTTTTAAAATAAACTAGACAATATTTGAGAGATGTAGGAAAAAGAATTAATTCATTTGGAGTTATATTTAAAAAGTTATAGCCAGTCAAAGTTCTGGTCAAATCTGTTATTTAAAATAAAACAGAAAAGAAAACGTTTCGGAGGGGAATACGCTTTCGGAGCGGGGAAAACGTACTGGGCGGATTACGCCTTCACTTAACCCACAGGGATAGGCGCAGGGTCACTGACAGTGGGTCCAGGGGGCCCACTAGTCAGGTTTGCCTAGTCTTTCTCCCCCTCCTTCCCCTGTCCCGAGCGGAGGCGGAGCTCAGGCGATCGTCGCCGGCGACTGGCAGCCCTTCGCGGGGCCCCGAGGGCGGGGATGGATCCGCCACTCCAGTGCGGTCCTCCCGGTGGTTGCCAGGCCAGTGGGGACGGAGGGAGCTGCCGGCGGCGAGCTTCGCGGCGGACGGAGAGCTTCGGGAGCGGAGTGGTTTTGGGGAAACGGTGGATTCCGATCAAAATCGAGTAGGGGAATGTGTTCACGGGAGGATGTGGAGGTTCCTGGCGAAGAGAACGGAGAGTGGGAGGCCCTGGTGGTGCCGAATTGACCGGGGCGGTGGCGGCGGTAGCAGTTGCCGGAGACGAGGAAGGAGACCTCCCCGGGTCGAATGCGAGCTAGGGGAGCGCCAATGGGGTGGCCTGAGGTTGCCTGCGTGCTCGGGGGCCTCCCTTTATAGCTCGTCGAGGTCGGTTCCGCGGCGGCGGATGAGGATGCCGGCGAACCGCCTCTCTGTAGCTTGCAGGGAAACATGGCGTGGCTGGGGATGACGGCAGGAACTAACGGACGAGTGGGCACTGCTCCAGGGGCCAGGTGGCGAGCGGGGGAAGGTTTTGCGGCGCCGACCAGCGCAGGAGCTGTCGGGCGGCGGCAGCAGCTAGCTCTTGGCCTGCCGGGCGCGGCGGGGGCTGCTTGGCGTGTTGCGGTGAGAAGGGGAGCGCGTGGCGAGGAGCTGCAGAGCGGGCCAAAGCCGTGGGGCCAGCGTGTCGGCTCGGGCTCGGGTCGTGCAATACGCGCTCTGCTCGCGCTCCGGGCGTGCACGGGACGTGTTCGACACTATGCCAGAGCACGCTAGAGGTCGCGGTCGAGGCTGGCAATTAACAGACCCAGGTTAGGAGCAACTGGGAGCCTAGTGGACATGCTTGTTTGATCAGAGGTGCAAGCCCACAGTGCAATGCCAAAACTCAAGTTAAAACTGGTCATGCTCTCCAGGTGTTCGACAAAATGCCACAGGCACCTAGGCATCTCTTGGGGTGGCCAAAACTTCCAGATGGTGGTCTCTTTAGATGTACAAGAGGGTGGTGAGGTTAGTTTGCCAAAAGTAGAAACTTGTTAGCGCAAGTTTTGCAAAACTTCAATTCTGGACAGGAATTAAATGACATTATTTCATGAACCAAAAATATGCCAATGGGTTCATGCTCCTGGATTTAGGGGTTTGGCAGGGCTGTCTACAAGTAGGAAAAAGAATCAAGAGCTAAAGAGCAAGCAAGTATATGGTTGCTGTACAAACCATCATGTTGGACCAGAATGAAGATGAGGTTGATTCACTCAAAATTTGCAAATAACATTACTGGGTTTTTGCATAAAGTTGAATCATATGCTACTACCAATATCCCATAATTTTGGTGGAGGCTAGAAAGAATTATTTAAAAGGGTTGTAGTTCGAATTGCACTCTGGACCAGAGAAGAAAAATTGAGTGTAGAGCTCAAAATGTTACATGAATAGAAGATATTTTTGTATAAAAGTGATTTAAAAACATCACATGACATCTCCAAATTTTGGTTGAAATTTTAAGTGAATTTATCAAATGGTTGTAGTTCAAATAAGGCCATTTAACCTTGAAAATCCATTCTTCAAGAAAATAAAGATCAAGCAATTAAATTAGTTAATTAGTTATACTGATAAAAGAAAAGTTTTTCTTGAGAGGTTAAACAAGTCCAATAACATATTTGAAAAGTTTTCTCTTTGGGAAAAACTCATCATAACAGGGAAAGGAATGATTTTAAAAAAATCAAAATGAAGCTCAGAAATTCAAAGTTTTAATTCCTGGCAAAAAAAATTTAATCCATTAAAACAAGGCCAAAATTTTTGGGGTGTCACAACACTACCCCCCTTAAGAAAAATCTCGTCCTCGAGATTTGTTAAAAGCTGTTTTAAGAAGAACAATAAGCAGTAAAAATGTGGCTACAGTGGGAGGGCAATAAGTGGTGAAAAATCACAGTGTGAAAACTGGTGCTGCGTGGAAAAGTCTACGGTTCGGGACAAAATCGCGAGATTTCTACGCTGGATATAAATTTAGAATAACTTCTAAATTTAAATATACGCTGGTTGTACCCGAGAGCACAGTGCTCTCTCTGGCCGACAGGTGGACCCGGGGTCCACTGTCAGCCTCTTCTTCTCCCTCTGGTTCTCTCTTCTTCCTCTCTCCCGCGCGCTTCCCCGCGCTTTCTCCACCGGCGACGTTTAGCGCGTAGGGTATCTAGGCCGTACCGCGGTAGTGCGCGGCGTGCTAGCTGCCGGTGCAGCGTGCACTCACCTCGCGGGCCAGCACGCTGTCGGCACTGCTCGCGGATTCGACTCCGAACACCGGCGATCGGGGACGAGCGGCATTGGTGGACTTCGCCCACCGTACACCGAGCTCGAGCTATAAAACGGCCGGGGTGCCTCTCTCTCCTTCCTCACACCTGGCCTCACTTCTCCTTCTCCTTCTTCCTCCATTACTGCTTACAGAAGCTCGGGTGAGGCTCTAATGGCGGAGGCGATGCCGGACTGGTTTGCGATCCTGATATGCGTAGGGCTGGCGACACTGCTGGGGCTCTCCGTGCTCCTGTGCGCGATGATCCTCGACGAGCGTTGCGACGCTGCTGCTCGGGTGTTGGCTCTCCGCGGTGCTGGTGATCACGAGGAGTAGGTGAGGTGTGCCGGGTGCTAACCGTTGTTAGGGGGTGATTAGCTGGATGCAACACTGTTGCAAAGTTTTGCAAACAGTGTATGTGTCCGAATGATAATGGTTGTGAGTCTGCTGCGCGGTGCTGTGTGAAATTAAATAATCCATGTCGCGAGAAAGTGTAGATGTAGCAACTCAGGGAAAGGAAATCTCACTCCAGGATTTTGCGAGGAAAGCAGTTAATTTTAAAAGAGCATAAACCACAACAAAACTACATCCATTAGTAGAAGCCAATTAATTAACTTGTCGTACAAACTCAGGGCATTAGGCATAAGTCACACACATAAATAAATGTTGCAATAATGAACACCGCAACATCGTCTAAAATGGAAACGGCAACTGGATGGGGTCCCTAGAAAACGTCTCTGGTACTGGGATACACTCCTCTTCTATCGGGGAAAGTGGATTGACCAGTCGATGCACGTGTCTCTCCTGGTCGGGCCTTAGTGCTCTGCCGATGGCGATCTGAGGATTTAAATCTGCGAGGCTCTGAAGGTAACCCATCGCACGTTGGGTTAAATGCTCTTGAGCGATGACGTACTGGACAAGGTTGGCCAGGACTGGGTCTCTCTCAATTCGTCCACCAGGAAACGATGTCACTCCTCCGGGTTCTACACGGCTCGGAAAGTAATAGTATCCTCGTTCGCTGGCATAGGGCACTGCGAATCGAAGGCGAGCAAGCGCTTCGTATGCAGCAGCTTCTACGGCCATCTGTGGGGTTGGCATAGATTTCCCCACGAAGGAGACTTCCGTTGGATCTTGGTTTGAGTTTACGGGAGGGATGTGCACTGCTGCCCAATATCTTGAGGTGGAAGAGGTGATCCTCGATTTGAACAGCTCGTACTGGGGTGGCCGTGTAGCGCCCATGTTACTGCAGGTAAAATCCCGCAATATCTTGACAAAACTACCTGGGGTTGCATCTGGGGTTCTCAGATAAATGCTAGGGCTCGGCATGGCAAGAAATGGTTGTGAGGGTGGTGCGCAAGGTGAGAGGTGCTTGGCAAGGTCACGCGGTGGCCTCCTTATAGCACCGGAGCTGGGTCATTTTTACCGTGGTGAATGGTAAAGAAAAATTTTCAGCTCTATTCCAAGGGTCGGGGTCAAGCCACAGATTCACACATTTCACTATAGTGATGTGTTACTGTGGGGTTGACGGGGTGATTTTTGGTAACTGTGCCTGGGATAGAAATCTTATACTGCATACTGGCGCATCCAGGCAAGGCTACTATTAAAATAGAGGCACGACAACAGGCGGCATTTAATTACAAGACCACACGATTACAAAGCGAGGGTACACTGGGACTCGATACAACTCGGGTGACCTAGTCTACCTCGTTTACATCCAAGCGGGCGTGCCTTGAGGCTCCTCCACGGGTCTCGTCGTCTGAATTAACTGGAGTGGGTTGAGGGGCTGCAGGCTCGGGGTAGCGATGATGACCATCTCGGGGGTTGTTGGCCACAATCCCGTTGGAGTGTGCTCCCAATATGCGACGAAGCACTTCTGGGGTTATCGCAGCACCTTGGCCGATGGCTGGGGCAGGCATCCGGGACTCGATCGGGTGTCCAAACAGCACGATTGGGTTGTCGGTGTTGGGCTCGTTCTCTTCTCTTGCCGGGGCTCGACGAACCAGCTCTCCACGAGCTGCGATTAGATCAATGGTGATTTGATCGCACAGTTCCTCTAGTTCACTTACATAGCGCACTAGGTGCAACAATGCAGGATCCGTCTCGTGATCTCCATTGGCAACTTGGGGTGGTCTACCATACCCTTCACGTCTGGGGTAGTAGTGGAACGAGCGACAGTTAACTCTGGGCGACAAGTGCCGGAGATGAACTATAGCCTCTCGAGAAGCTAGTTGGATGGCTTGTGGCTCAAAGGAAGTTATCCTTCCGGTGAACCTGTAGGGGCGCTCGGGCTCTAGTCCCCTACCATAAATGTGCACAGTGGCCCAGAATTGACGGCTCTCACCGCTCATGGGTCCTTGGTACACAACATATTCTGGGGGCTCTTCTAACGCATAGGCACGACGGGTGAGGTTTGCGAGTATGGTCACAAAACCTCCAAGGTTGGTTGCTGTGGTCTCATTGTGCACGATGGGTCCAGGCATTGTGGCTCGGTTTGGGGTAGCGGCTGCTGTGCTGGGTTGGGGTTAGCATGTCCCTTTTTATAGGAAAAAGGGGACAGAGTCTTCCTTCGCACGCTTGTGAGAAAGGACTATTTAGGGCCCGGTCACTGGCGCATGAGTGACAGGATAGGTTGATAGGTTGGGCACCGACTGCCAAAAAGGTGTTGGGTCACTGGGTGGCTATCTTGCATGAGAAGCTTGGCTGGGGTTTGGTTATGGTTTGGTGGGTCGGTTTGCCTAAGTTTATGGACCCGGCTAAGATAGGATTAGCCAATGGTCAGCCTGGCTCTGATACCAAGTCTGTCACGACCGGGTTTTCCGGACATAAATTTCCAGAAAAGACCGTCGTGCTCATCAGCCCCAGGATTACTGTTAGCTGATGAGGCTCAAACTGGATACAGAAATCTCAAGCAAAATACAAAATATGTAGTACAAGACCATTCTGGCCTGTGAGTACAACAATTGGGTTTCTAGTGGTCAATGGCGGAAGCGGTTTGTGAATCATCAGTGTCTATGGGACTCCATTTCCCACGGGAACAGCTGACCAGGTTAACTCCTATCTTCGCGAGGCTGCTATCACCGTTGCTTAGGTCTCGAGGCTGTCATCGTCACGCTCCTCTCCAAACAGAAATCTGGCCAAGACAATAGCCAGGGACAAGCCAGTGAGTACATTGAATGTACTCGCAAACATTAAGAACACAGGTATAATATAATCATGCACTGAAATATTCTATGATCACATCGTCAGTCACAAAGAAAATATCTTTTATGCATGCAAGCAGGTTATTTATATGCAACATGAGTAAGCAATAAAAGAGAGGGAATAAAATGCCACAGTCGGGCATCTTAGCGACACCACATAAAGGCTTTAAAAGAAATGCCACAGTCGGGCGGCTGAGCGACACCACATAAAGGGCTTTAAAAGAAATGCCACAGTCGGGCGTCTGAGCGACACCACATAAAGGGCTTTAAAAGAAATGCCACAGTCGGGCGTCTGAGCGACACCACATAAAGGGCTTTAAAAGAAATGCCTCAGTCGGGCGTCTGGGCGACACCACATAAAGGGCTTTAAAAGAAATGCCACAGTCGGGCGTCTGGGCGACACCACATAAAGGGCTTTAAAAGAAATGCCACAGTCGGGCATCTGAGCGACACCACATAAAGGACTTACAAGATAAATAATCACAATGAATATCCAGGAGGTAGAACCGTCCCAGGGATACTCAATAATATAATTAATGCAACGGGTTAGTCCATTACAAGATAATAATCATAATCTTCACAAGTCACAAGTCACGGTCCAAGTTTTGTTTAACAATGTCTCCTCCGAAGACCGACACTAAGACCAACACTTGACCCATCCCAGACTATAATCCTTAACCATGGACACGGCTATTCGAATAGGTTTTAATCTCTGCAGAGGGTGTACTCTTTACCCACGAGTAACGGATTTCCTTTAGTCCATCGGGACTAATTCCGTTTACGGTCTTTTAGTTGAAAACACGCCTAACTTGCACACACCAGCTTAACTCACCGGTGTCTGGAATCACCCACGACGCTTGTTAAGCAAAACTCTAAGTGGGGAGGCTACAACCTCGCGTAGCATGGGATCAAATTTATATCGCGCGCTCTAAGGGGTGGCCTCCCCTCTCGGTCCCAACCGGAAACACCCATGCCCCCGGACCAGGTGGCATGCCTACCGGCTACAACCGATATCTTCCACCATGGCCTCTCTGTACGGTGTGTGCTTGAAAGGGGTTGACGACTTACTGAACCATACCCTACCTGCGGCAGGGACAAGTGGTAGTACATAGCAAGTATGGGGGTTACTGGAAACAAGACTCAGTCTACGGTCGACTCGGGAGGTTTATAAGTTCCCTGCATGACATGTAACAAATATATTTCAACCGAAGAAATCACCACTCAATGTACCTTACCATGCCATACCGGACATGACCGTCCCGACGGGGACCGGCGACAAGCTCACGCCTACCCAAGGCCGAGGCTTTCCCGGATTCCTTTCCGGCATGCATGCAAGGCACATGACGATGATTACCATCACAATAATATTTATTTCCAACAGCAAGGAAATCACTGATTTGCTTTCTTGCAATTGATCATATCACATGAAATAACGAGTTCTTCGAAGCAAGGTGGTGTTATAAATGTGTCAATTAGCACACCAAAAATATTATGCCAGGGTTCAGAATGCTTGCCTTTAAGTGGTGGAGGGGTGAGGTGTTCTCCAAAACTTTTGAAAGTTTCTTCTCTCTCTCCAAAATCCTATTTTAAAATATATTTGAATTAACACACATTTCAAAAACAGCACAAAAAAGTTGTTTGGAAAATTTTCAAATAAATTTTAAAATAAACTAGACAATATTTGAGAGATGTAGGAAAAAGAATTAATTCATTTGGAGTTATATTTAAAAAGTTATAGCCAGTCAAAGTTCTGGTCAAATCTGTTATTTAAAATAAAACAGAAAAGAAAACGTTTCAGAGGGGAATACGCTTTCGGAGCGGGGAAAACGTACTGGGCGGATTACGCCTTCACTTAACCCACGGGGATAGGCGCAGGGTCACTGACAGTGGGTCCAAGGGGCCCACTAGTCAGGTTTGACTAGTCTTTCTCCCCCTCCTTCCCCTGTTCCGAGCGGAAGCGGAGCTCAGGCGATCGTCGCCGGCGACTGGCAGCCCTTCGCGGGGCCCCGAGGGCGGGGATGGATCCGCCACTCCAGTGCGGTCCTCCCGGTGGTTGCCAGGCCGGTGGGGACGGAGGGAGCTGCCGGCGGCGAGCTTCGCGGCGGACGGAGAGCTTCGGGAGCGGAGTGGTTTTGGGGCAACGGTGGATTCCGATCAAAATCGAGTAGGGGAATGTGTTCACGGGAGGATGTGGAGGTTCCTGGCGAAGAGAACGGAGAGTGGGAGGCCCTGGTGGTGCTGAATTGACCGGGGCGGTGGCGGCGGCAGCAGTTGCCGGAGACGAGGAAGGAGACCTCCCCGGGTCGAATGCGAGCTAGGGGAGCGCCAATGGGGTGGCCTGAGGTTGCCTGTGTGCTCGGGAAGCTCGGGGGCCTCCCTTTATAGCTCGTCGAGGTTGGTTCCGCGGCGGCGGATGAGGATGCCGGCGAACTGCCTCTCTGTAGCTTGCAGGGCAACGTGGCGTGGCTGGGGATGACGGCAGGAACTAACGGACGAGTGGGCACTGCTCCAGGGGCCAGGTGGCGAGCGGGGGAAGGTTTTGCGGCGCCGACCAGCGCAGGAGCTGTCGGGCGGCGGCGGCGGCTAGCTCTTGGCCTGCCGGGCGCGGCGGGGGCTGCTTGGCGTTTTGTGGTGAGAAGGGGAGCGCGTGGCGAGGTGCTGCAGAGCGGGCCAAAGCCGTGGGGCCAGCGTGTCGGCTCGGGCGCGGGTCGTGCAATACGCGCGCTCTGCTCGCGCTCCGGGCGTGCACGGGACGTGTTCGACACTATGCCAGAGCACGCTAGAGGTCGCGGTCGAGGCTGGCAATTAACAGACCCAGGTTAGGAGCAACTGGGAGCCTAGTGGACATGCTTGTTTGATCAGAGGTGCAAGCCCACAGTGCAATGCCAAAACTCAAGTTAAAACTGGTCATGCTCTCCAGGTGTTAGTTTGCCAAAAGTAGAAACTTGTTAGCGCAAGTTTTGCAAAACTTCAATTCTAAACAGGAATTAAATGACATTATTTCATGAACCAAAAATATGCCAATGGGTGCATGCTCCTGGATTTAGGGGTTTGGCAGGGCTGTCTACAAGTAGGAAAAAGAATCAAGAGCTAAAGAGCAAGCAAGTATATGGTTGCTGTACAAACCATCATGTTGGACCAGAATGAAGATGAGGTTGATTCACTCAAAATTTTCAAATAACATTACTGGGTTTTTGCATAAAGTTGAATCATATGCTACTACCAATATCCCATAATTTTGGTGGAGGCTAGAAAGAATTATTTAAAAGGGTTGTAGTTCAAATTGCACTCTGGACCAGAGAAGAAAAATTGAGTGTAGAGCTCAAAATATTACATTAATAGAAGATATTTTTGTATAAAAGTGATTTAAAAACATCACATGACATCTCCAAATTTTGGTTGAAATTTTAAGTAAATTTATCAAATGGTTGTAGTTCAAATAAGGCCATTTAACCTTGAAAATCCATTCTTCAAGAAAATAAAGATCAAGCAATTAAATTAGTTAATTAGTTATACTGGTAAAAGAAAAGTTTTTCTTGAGAGGTTAAACAAGTCCAATAAGATATTTGAAAAGTTTTCTCTTTGGGAAAAACTCATCATAACAGGGAAAGGAATGATTTAAAAAAATCAAAATGGAGCTCAGAATTCAAAGTTTTAATTCCTGGCAAAAAAAATTTAATCCATTAAAACAATGCCAAAATTTTTGGGGTGTCACAGGATCCCCATGGGCCTGCTGGGTATGCGTGCTGCCGGACGAGGCACCTTTCCATTCTGAACGCGGCCGCTCGAACTGTCGAGCTTGACTCGAGTCAGAATCGAGGGCGTTGTTGATCGCGTAAGGCTACTCTACCATTCTCGACGCAGCCGCTTGAGCTGTTGAGCGGACTCGAAACAGGGCAAGGGCGTTGCCGATCGTGGTCGAGCCCCCTGGCGTGCAGGTTTCTCATACAAAGGCGTGACATCTCTGGGGGGAATAACCCCATATAAGAAGGATAGAACAAATAATGGTTCAGTGCAACTTAGCTTCTGTTTTTAATCGCTCGAGTGCCGATCTTCTGGCCTCCTTTCTTCTCCAAGGGTCACGAAGATGAAGGAGTTCTGGGCTAACTGTTAAAGCCGGTTCTCACAACTGCGCCCCCCTACCTGGCGCGCCAAAGATGTCAGTGGGAACGAGACCTATGGGATCACAAGAATCCCTACTGTGGTTACCGGGGCGCGGGGTCGTGAGAAGAGCGGATCAAACAGATAGCACACGGTTCATTTATCCAGGTTTGGGCTGCGAGGATGCGTAAAACCCTACTCCTGCTTTGGTGGATTGTATATCTGTGTTCTTGAGCTAGCTATGGGGCATGAGGAGCTCAAAAAGCCGAATCCTTCCTCTGGTCGCCTCGGGCCTCCTTTTATAGAAAAAAGGTGTTGTCACAGTGGAACACAGGAGGTGGAACGGGTACAGTGCTGCGAGGTTATCCCTCGCATCACTTGACAAGGCGCATTTAATGCGTCTTGCTTAGGTGTCCTTGCTTTATCAGGGACGGGGGAGAAACCTGTCTCGTCCATTGCCGCTCCTTCTTGTGTCGACACGCGCCCTGGCCAGCGACGCGTGCGATGCCATGTAGGTAGGCAGGCAGCTGAGGTGGCGCAGTGGTGCGTCTTCACAAAGATCTGGATGCCGCCATGCGGGTGCCTACCTAGCTGGTTGGGTCGGCAGCTGCATGCATGCGGTGGTGGAGGTTTAGTCAGCGTGGGCCTGATGGTGTCCCTGCGAGTGTCCTCGGCAAGGGCCTTGCCAGGGCCCCAGCAAGGGTCTTGCCGAGGCGCCTGCTGTCATCCCCGGCAAGGCGCTTGCCAGGGGCCTTGTGGTCTTCCTTGGCTGGGATCCCGCCAAGGGTTGTCGTCTCCTTAGTGCGTATCTGATCTTGAATGTCTTCACAAAGATCTGCACGCCGCCACGGGGATGTCTCCTGAATCCTTGCCCTTTGGGGGCAGTGGACTCAAGGGTGATTTGCTCCGTAGGCGCGGGACGAGTCGCCGCGGCAAGGGTCTTGCCAGGGCTGCTAGAACTGTCTCCCGGCAAGGGTCTCGCCGGGGGAGTCCGCTTCGTCCCCTTTGCTCTTCGTGGTCTTGGCCATGGCGTCGTTCTAGTTCTCTTGAGCTTCGGTCTTACCCTGGCTCACCTCCCTTTCCTTGCTTGGTGTGGTGGTATCCGCGGCTCAGACTGCCCGTGCACAGTTATAGGGGTACAAAAAGTGTACCCCTCTTTTTGTACACCGACACACCTTTCTCGGCGAGTACATCAGTGAAGCACGGTGGCTAGCTAGTTGGGCTAGTGTGACCGATTAGTTAGGCCGCCGCCACATTTGTTTTTTCACCCTTTTTTATCTCCTTGCCGGCAGGTAAATTTAAATATCCACCGCAAAGTTGCTCTAGTCTTTGTGTGCGGCAGGATTTTTAATTTTGTGATTGACGGGAGCATGCGTGGCAGGATTTTAAATTTGTTGATTAATGGGAGCACGCGCGGCAGGATATTTAGTTTTTTGATTGACGGGAGCAGTCGCGACAGTAATTAGTCACGATTACTCCGCTTGTAAAATCCACTGCTCCCTGATGTGAGACGTTGTCGACAGGTGTTTTCCCATGGTGAAAACCTAAAGATTCCCTACTCCTCGGCTGGCTTCCTCCGCCTTCCTGTAGATTGCATACCCTTTCAGCCATTTCGCCCCCTTTGCTTCCTCTCCCCATTGCTTCTACCTGGTGCCATGTCGGCGCAGCAGATCACGGAGTCTGAGGTGAGGCGCCTGACACAGGAGTTCGAGGCCAAGGATGCGGAGCTCAAGGCCAAGGACATGGAGCTCCATGAGCTCAAGGAGGAGAGGAGTGCCATGCTCCTCCGTTATGTGCAGGAGTTAATGAAGCTTCAAAAGCGGCAGGCGTCCACCACAAAGATGCTCGAGGCGTCGGCGGCGTTGCTGCAGAAAGCGGGAGATATAATAGGCCGTCAGGGGAGGCAGCTGGAACGCGAGCGGGCCGATCATGACGAGGTCGAAGATCGCCTCAGCCACTTGGTGGAACAAGTTGCCACACACGTGTTGCGGATGCGTGATGCCTACCTTCATGCCAGTGCGACCATGCCGGCCGTCAGCCTAAACCCGTTCGACCACCCAGTCGACTTCAATGATCTATGGCTGATGAAGACATGTACCTAGGGTAGGGACACGGACCTGTCCAAAGAGTCCTACCCTAGGACATCCCTAGGAGAAGTCATCTTTCAATCAACTTAAAGGTATCCCACTCGATGGAGTCAAGACACTCGACCAGAAAGCTATCACTCGACCATGAAGCCAACCACTCGACCGCCAGGAGACCTACAGTCACTCCGCAGGCAAACAGTCAGCTGTTAATTAGTCTTTATGGTCATCATAGCACTTTATTAGGGGCGTTACCAGTAACGCCCAACCTTAAATGTACCTTAAACCCTGCATTACTGAGGGCAGGAGGGGGCCAACGAACTCTATATAAGCCACCCCCCTCCTCAGTATGAAGGGTTCGCACCCCTGTTATTCACACGCCAGTAATCCAATCGACCGCCTCCGGGCACCGAGACGTAGGGCTGTTACTTCCTCCGCGAAGGGCCTGAACTCGTACATCTTGGTGTGTTTACAACTTCCCAATAGCTGAGATCTAGCCTCTCCATACTTACCCCCCTACATCGCTGTCAGAGTTAGAACCACGACAGTTGGCGCCCACCGTGGGGCCGGAATCTTAGCGCCTAATTGGAGGAGTTGCGATTTTTCCGATCCCTTTGATCATGGTTTCGTGCGGAGTTTTGGTGGATGGCCGCGAGATCCATTTCGACGCGCTCACGTTCATCATCGACGACTCCGCCTAGCTTCAGGAGGCGCCACTCGACATCGACGCGCTCCCCGTCCGTGGTGCGACGCATTTCCGCGCATGCGTTCGTGGCGTCCTCCTGCGCCAGCCGTCGACCCAATATCAGTCGGCCCCCATATCGTCTCCCCGCTCTGTCTCCCACCGGCGCAAGCGCTCCGGTCGGTTGAGACTTCAGAGGTGGGTGAGACATGCCGTGGCTCGCCAGTCGGCCGCCCCGCAAGTCGCGGCAATCGAGCCCGACAAATCCCTCTGCGGCCTGTTCGACCTGTCGACTGGCTCCGCGGAGACCGCATCCGAATGCGATAGCAGAGATCCAGCGGCTGAGGTTCTGGCGGTCGATGGGGCGCACGGTCCTCCCGGTTTCCCTCGCGCTGATGGAGGCGCAGGTGGGGGCGACCCGTCGCATCCTCACGATCAGTATCTCCCCGAACCTCTCACGTCATTGCAGCGAGAGGAGCTTCGCCGCCAGAACATGGACGCGCTCCACACTCCTATTGTCGGAGAAACCCCCGAGGCCCGGACCTTGGAGGACGCGCTCTTGGCTAACCTGGCCGAGCGCACTCGACTGGAGAATCTCCAGCGAATACTCGACGAGCAAGCGCGTTAGCGGGCTCCCGAGTCCAGTCGACGTCAGCAAGCTCCCGAGTCCAGTCGGCGTCAGCTCTTACCGCCGCCGCAGGTATACCGAACCCCAATTCAGAATTTGGCCGCTGTGGCCCGTATAGCAGAATCAATTCAGCCCTCCCAGTCGAAGGCTCGCAGGGGCTTGTTGTAGATCAGAGCGTTGCTCCGGGCGGCGGGAGACCAGAATTCTACCGTCTCTCAGTCGCGGAACAGGATCCACAGTCTACCTGTCGCAACCGATACAGTCGAGTCGGCTCACAGCCCGAGATCGCCCCCGAGGCGTGAGGGACGTGGTGACCGACATGATCGGTACAGGAGGAATGAGCAGTATGATCACCGGCTCGATCGTGATGATCGACGTCGAGTGCCAACCCCTCCCCCGAGGAGTGGGTCATATGCGCCCCGACGGCAAGATGACAGACGCCCTCATAGTGTTGGGCAGGGGATTCCAGTCGACCCCAGGGACCCAGGCTTTGACGCGACATCTGTCCTCGTTCAAGGCTTGGTTGACAGGAACAGGGCTCATCGAGAAGGCCAGAACAGAGATGCGCTCGCCAGCAGCAGAGCACGTGTTTCAGGGCCAGAGTGTTTCAGTTGAGCCATCAGGGCCGCAGTGATTCCTCCCAACTTCAGGCTGGCGACTGGGGTCAGCAAGTTCACCGGTGAATCTAAGCCTGACACTTGGCTCGAAGATTACCGAGTGGCTGTATAGATTGGCGCCGTCAATGATGAGGTGGCCATGAAGCATTTGACTCTCATGTTCGAGGGCTCAGCAAGAGCGTGCCTGAATCAGTTGGCACCCAGCAGCATCTACACTTGGGAGGACCTCTCCCGAGTGTTTGTCACAACCTTTGAAGGAGCCTGCAAGCGACCAGCAGGCCTTACAGAGTTGAGGTCCTGCGTACAGAAGCCAAATGAAACACCGAGGGATTACATCCAGAGGTGGATCACGCTACATCACGCGGTTGAGAATGTGCCAGACCATCAAGCAGTTTGTGCCTTCAAGGAAGGCGTTAAATACAGAGAGTTGAATCTGAAGTTCGGTCGAACTGGAGAGATGTCTCTGAATCGGATGATGGAGATTGCCACCAAGTACGCTAATGGTGAAGACGAAGATCGACTCCGAAGCGGCAAGCTCAAGGCAGTCGCCCAAGAAACCAGAGGAAACTCCAGTCGGAAACAGAAGCGGAAGGCCGAGCCAGCCGCTCCTGGGGAGGCCCTGGCCGCAGCCCAGGGAAACTTCAAGGGAAAACCCAAAGGCCCCTGGAAGCCCAAGAAAGTCAAGGATCAAGATGGAAATGATGTTTTGGATCTGCCATGCCACATCCACACCAAGAAAGATGAAGAGGGTAATTTTATTTACCCAAAGCATACCACTCGACAGTGTCGACTCCTGATCCAGCAGTTTCAGGGCAAACATCCCAAAGACAAGGAAAAAGAGTCGGACAGAGTTGAGGACAAGGAAGACAGTGACGATGGATACCCCCAAGTCAATTCCACCCTGATGATTTTTGCCGATGTCGAGAGCAAAAGTCCACTGAAAGTCATTAACCGCGAGGTGAACATGGTTGCCCCAGCAACACCCAGTTACCTGAAGTGGTCTCAGACTGCCATCACATTCGACCAGTCCAATCACCCGACGCACATTGCTACCCCTGGGAGGCAAGCTTTGGTGGTCGACCCAATTGTCAAAGGCACTCGACTGACCAAAGTCCTGATGGATGGCGGCAGTGGCTTGAACATACTATATGCTGAAACATTGAAAGGGATGGGCATTCCGATGTCCAGACTCAGTACCAGTAACATGAGCTTCCACGGAGTCATTCCCGGGAAGAAAGCCGTGTCACTCGGCCAGATTGCTCTTGATGTGGCTTTTGGAGATTCAAAGAATTACCGCAAGGAAAAGTTGACATTCGAGGTTGTGGACTTCCAAAGTGCCTATCATGCCATTCTGGGCAGGCCAGCTTACGCACGCTTCATGGCTCGACCATGTTACGTGTATCTCAAATTGAAGATGCCTGGTCCCAAAGGTGTGATCACCGTTATAGGCAATCGGAAGAAGGCAGAAGAGTGCTTTCAGAAAGGCTCAAAGATTGCAGATGCTCAGATGGCAGTGGTCGAGCTGCAAGAGTACCAAAAGACTGCCGATCCGAGTGAATTGCTATGGGCCAAGAAGCCTGCTTCAGAGTCAGCTTTTCAGTCGTCCGGTGAAACAAGGACAGCTCACATTCACCCGACCGACCCCGACGCTGCTCCGACTCACATCTCGACGACGCTCGACTCCAAATAGGAAGAAGCGCTCATCCAGTTCCTCCGTGAGAACTGGGACGTCTTCGCATGGAAGCCTTCTGACATGCCTGGAGTTCCCAGGGGGCTGGCTGAGCACCGTCTACGAGTCGACCCGAAGTTCAAGCCTGTGAAAGAACATCTTCGACAGTCCGCCGTCTAGAAGAGGAAAGCCATTGGCGAGGAGGTGGCACGGCTCTTAGCAGCGGAGTTCATCCGAGAGATTTACCACTCCGAGTGGCTCGCCAATGTCGTCATGGTCCCCAAGAAGGACAAGTCACTTCGCATGTGCATTGATTTCAAACATATCAATCGGGCCTGCCCGAAAGATCATTTCCCTCTCCCCCGCATCGACCAGATGGTGGACTCGACCGCGGGATGTGAGCGTTTGTCTTTTCTAGATGCTTATTCAGGGTACCATCAGATCCGTCTGTATGGACCCGACGAGATCAAAACGGCTTTCATCACCCCGTTTGGGTGCTTCTGTTATGTCACCATGCCCTTCGGCCTCAAGAATGCTGGAGCCATGTTCATGAGGATGATTCAGAAGTGTTTGCTCACTCAGATCAGTCGGAACGTAGAAGCATACATGGATGATATTGTGTTTAAGTCACGAAAAGGTTCCGGCCTACTGACTGACCTTGCCGAAACCTTTGCTAACCTCAGGAGATATGATATCAAGCTCAATCCATCAAAGTGCACATTCGGAGTTCCAGGTGGAAAGTTACTCGGTTTTCTCGTTCCCGAACGACGAACCGACGCTAACCCCAAGAAAGTTGGCACCATACTCCGGATGAAGCGCCCCGTGCGTATACATGATGTCCAGAAGCTTACAGGTTGCTTGGCCGCTCTAAGTCGATTCATTTCTCGACTCGGTGAAAAGGCGTTGCCTCTTTACCGACTGATGAAGAAGTCTGACAAGTTCGAGTGGACTCCAGAAGCTGACCCAGCATTTGCAGAGCTCAAAGCTCTGCTCTCCACCCAGCCGGTGCTTGCTGCCCCAATCAGCAAAGAGCCTCTGCTACTGTACATTGCGGCCACAGGACAAGTTGTCAGTACAGTGCTCACAGTCGAGCGGGAAGAAGAAGGAAAGGCCTTCAGAGTTCAGCGCCCAGTATATTATGTGTCTGAAGTTTTGACCCCTTCGAAGCAAAGATATCCCCATTACGAGAAGCCTGTATACGGGATTTATATGACCATGAAGAAGTTTGCACATTACTTCTCTGACCACTCCATTACAGTCGTCAGCGACACCCCATTGTCAGAAATCCTGCACAACAGAGATGCAACTGGTCGAGTGGCTAAGTGGGCGATTGAACTCCTTCCCTTAGATATCAGGTTTGAAGCAAAGAAGGCTATCAAGTCCCAAGCAATCGTAGATTTCATCGCCGAGTGGATTGAACAGCAACTTCCGACTCAAGTCCACTCGGAGCACTGTACCATGTTCTTTGACAGATCTAAGATGCTGAATGGTTCCGGTGCTGGGGTAGTATTAGTCTCCCCCCCGAGGGGATAAGCTCAGATACGTTCTCCAGATTCACTTCGATTCCTCCAATAATGAAGCAGAATATGAAGCACTTTTATATGGGCTGCGCATGGCCATTTCACTCAGCGTCCGTCGCCTCATGGTCTATGGCGACTCAGATTTGGTGGTCAACCAGGTGATGAAGGAGTGGGACGTCAGAAGTCCGGCTATGACTGGTTATTGCAATGAAGTGAGAAAGCTAGAAAAGAAATTCGAGGGGTTGGAGCTTCATCACATTGCCCGACTGAAAAATCAGGCAGCTGACGACTTGGCAAAGATAGGCTCCAAGAGAGAAGCCATTCCCAGGAACGTGTTCTTGGAACACATTCACTCACCGTCAGTCCAAGAAGATCCTTTTACAGAAGAAGCCCGCAGCCGAAAAGCGCCACAGATCTGACTGAAGTCGAAGTTCCTACTGTGGTCGACCTAATCATGGAAATCTTGGCAATCACTCCCGACTGGACGATACCGTACATCGCGTATATCCTGCGCTCACCATGCGTCCTCTCGGACCATTGTGGCTAAAGCATACCGAGCAGGATTTTACTGGCCAAGAGCAAATGAGATGGCAAAAGAGATAGTCAACAAGTGTGGAGGGTGCCAGTTCTACTCCAACATGTCACACATGCCTGCATCAGCCCTGAAGACCATTCCACTCGTCTGGCCCTTTGCTGTCTAGGGACTAGACATGGTTGGTCCACTGAGAACAGGCAGAAGTGGTTTCACTCACGTGCTTGTGGCAGTCGACAAGTTCACCAAATGGATTGAAGCTAAGCCTATCAAGAATCTTGATGCTTGCACTGCTATCAGTTTCGTCAGAGGGCTAACATTCAGATATGGAGTCCCGCATAGCATTATCACTGACAATGGGTCAAACTTTGATTCAGACAAGTTCAGAGCTTTCTGCGCCTCTCGAGGCACCCGAGTCGACTACGCTTCGGTCTCCCATCCCAGTCGAATGGACAAGCTAAAAGAGCAAATGGTCTGATTCTCAAAGGACTAAAGCCTCGACTGATGCGTGATCTCAAGCACGCGGCAGGCGCTTGGGTCGACGAGCTTCCGTCAGTTCTTTGGGGATTGAGGACCACCCCTAACCGGTCGACTGGAAGAACTCCATTATTTCTGGTTTATGGAGCCAAAGCAGTTCTGCCAAGCGATCTTCTTCACAACGCGCCCCGAGTCGAGCTTTACACTGAAGATGAAGCAGCACAGGCCCGGCAAGACGTAGTCGACCTCCTAGAAGAAGAGAGGGAGATGGCCATGATCAGATCGACCATTTATCAGCAAGACTTACGTCGATTCCACGCCCGGAATGTGAAGAGTCGAGCCTTCCAAGAAGGAGATTTGGTCCTCCGAGTGGATCAACAGAAACCACACAAACTTGCTCCTACTTGGGAAGGCCCCTTCATCGTTACCAGAGTCCTCCACAATGGAGCATATCACCTCTACAATGTTGATCACCAGATCGACGAGCCACGAGCTTGGAATGCGGAACTACTCCGCCCCTTTTACACTTGAGTACTCCCTTGTGTTTAAAAATCCTACCGAGTGGAGAGCAAACCTCCCACTTGGGGGCTTAGCTGCAGTCCAGGACTCGCCTAAGTTCTCCCACTAAGAGACTTAGCTGCAGTCAGTGCTCGCCTAAGTGTTTAAAAATCCTACCGAGTGGAGAGCAAACCTCCCACTCGGGGGCTTAGCTGCAGCCCAGCGCTCGCCTAAGTGTTTAAACATCCTACCGAGTGGAGAGCAAACCTCCCACTCGGGGGCTTAGCTGCAGTCAGTGCTCGCCTAAGTGTTTAAAAATCCTACCGAGTGGAGAGCAAACCTCCCACTCGGGGGCTTAGCTGCAGCCCAGCGCTCGCCTAAGTGTTTAAACATCCTACCGAGTGGAGAGCAAACCTCCCACTCGGGGGCTTAGCTGCCTAAGTGTTTAAAAATCCTACCGAGTGGAGAGCAAACCTCCCACTCGGGGGCTTAGCTGCAGTCCAGGACTCGCCTAATTTCTCCCACTAAGAGACTTAGCTGCAGTCAGTGCTCGCCTAAGTGTTTAAAAATCCTACCGAGTGGAGAGCAGACCTCCCACTCGGGGGCTTAGCTGCAGCCCAGCGCTCGCCTAAGTGTTTAAAACTAAGAGACTTAGCTGCAGTCAGTGCTCGCCTAAGTGTTCTCGCCTAAGTGTTTAAAAATCCTACCGAGTGGAGAGCAAACCCCCCACTTGGGGGCTTAGCTGTAGCACGACGCTCACCTAAGTACAGGACACAGCCCAATTCGCGAGTCGACTGCTACCTTCTCCCTCGGAGCTGCGTCGCGAATACAAGATTATTCCGAGTGAAGATCAAGTTCCACTCGGCGAATCAAACCGTGAAGATATCCAACGAGAAATCAAGTTCAGAAAAATCCCAAAAGGTCCCAGACCTCAAAGTACTCGAGCCCTCGGCTCGGCGGAGTTTAAACAGTTACAAATCCACTCGGCATCCCGAGGTAAATTCAAAGTTTTTCACTCCTCGGGAGGAGGACTGGAAGGGGCGACGTACTCATCCAAGTCGATCCCGTCGGCAATGCGGGTGGCAGCAGCGATGAAAGTCTCCATGAAGTCTTGAAAGCTGTGCTTCCTGGTATTGGCAACCTAGATGGCCGCCAGCTTTTCTTCTCACGCCTCCTTGCAATGGACGCGGACCAGAGACAGAGCGACATCAGCACCACATCTAGCAGAAGATTTCTTCCATTCCGCCACTCGACCTGTGACTTCGTTAAGTCGAGCCATCAGAGACTCTAGGTCGTTCTGAAGCGTCATCCCAGGCCAAAGTGATGTGTCGATCCGTGACATCGCCACTTTCAGCCGAGCCAGATAGTCAACGACGCTGGCAGTACGAGACTCCAGACGGAGCACGTTCATTGCAGCCTCGTCCTTCACAAGAGAGTTAACAGGGTCCAAGCTTGGCTCCACTCGACTGGTCTCCTCTTCAAAATTCTGGCAAAGCTCTGCATACACGATCCAAGGATAAGTCAATTTTCATAGACTGAGTCGACACAAAAACCAGTCGGAACTGAATGTGCACCTTCAAGCTTAAGGTACAATTTCTTGGCGAGGCTCCCCAAGTAGCTCTCCAGGTCGTCCCTCCTGCGAGCGATGCCTTCCAGCTTCTCGCTCAGGGTGAGGTTCTCCTTCTTCCAACGTGAACACTCCCTGTTGGCTTCATTCAGAGCGGTCTTCAGCTTGGTATTCTCTTCTTCTAAGTGGTCGACCGAAGCCAGCTTCTGTGCGGCCAGAGCGGTCTTGTCATCAGCCTCCTTACGGGCAGCAGCCAAGTGCTGATCCTTCTTCGCCAGAGCTTCGTTCAGTTTTTCTGCGAAGAAATGATGATTGAATCGGAAATAACAAAAGGGTACTCAAGCCCAAAGACTAACCAATCGACAAAGTCATCTTACCTGCGGCGCCGTCTCTGACCTTCTGCAGCTCTGTTCTGGCCAGCTCCAGATCAAGGTTCAGTTGAATCTTCTACTTCTCCAACTCAGTATAGTGAGCTACGAGTTCGCAGGATTTCTGTAAAAGCAAAGTCAGTCGACAGACGTCCAAGATAAGTTGCTTCCGGGTAACTAAGGGACAATGACGACGTTTCTAAGACCACAGCCGAATCAAAAACATTCGACAGTAGTCTCGAGGACTACACCCAGTGGGTGCACTCAGTGTGCCCCCACTGGTTTGACCAAAAAAGAAGAGAGAAAAAGTTCCACTCGACCTGGCCCGACCAAACCGAGTGAAGAAATACAACTGCAGCAACACAATGTGAAGACTACAGTCGACTGCCAGCAGTCCACCGTAGTCTCGGGGACTACACCCAGTGGGTGCACTCAGCGTGCCCCCACTTGTCCAAGGATTGGCAGACACACCCAGTGGGTGTACAGATACAAAGATCTTCGGAAAAGAGACTCTCCAAACAGCATATCATAACAGACCAAGTGTTGAGTCGACTGACCTGGACGTTGCTCTGAAGAGCCAAACTCGCGTCATAGGCTGCTTGGCTGGCCTCCCGAGCCATATTCACTTGCTCCATCATGATCCCCGCCTGGCGTATAGCCTCCTTCGCAGCAGCCGCTTGGTCCTCAGGGACGGGGTATGTGGCAAAAAGCGAAGACAGATCCGCAGTCGACGACTAGGGCCGCGCACTCGCCAGAGGAACGGCGAAGGTCACTGAAGCCCGAGTGGTGTCACCACCATCCCGAGCCTCGGCCTCGGACACCGGAACGGATTGGGGGGTCTTGTCAGCCGACGCCCTCTTGTGCCTCCTCACTCTCAACGGACCGTTGTCATCGTCATCTGGGAGGTCGATAACATCAGGAGGGGCTACAAAGGAAAGGTTCAATCGACCAGGGTTGCAATAAATGATCAGTCGACTCAAAGCAGAACGTCAGTAACCGTACCAGGGTTGGAGGTAATAGCATCCTCCATCTCTTGGTCACCGTCCTTCGCGGAGACCTCAGAAGTAGCAGCGCTGCAAATCTCGAAAGTCAGTCAGTTGGCTCAATGAATCGACCAAGGATCTGTCCATGGTCGACGAAGGAAAGCAAGTTTTATTATTACCCGGAAATGGTAGGGACAGCTATCTTCATCTTAGGCAGAGCCTTGGGCGGCTTGGACAGCGTCGTGCATGGGTGCTTGGGAACCTTCCCAATCGGCGTAGGAGAAGAGGTCCGAGGGCGTTTCGACGACTGCCCAACAGAATCAGTTGCCTTACCACGTTCCTGCGCTGAGTCGTGTGCGTGCTTGGACCGCCCCTCTGGGCGAGGGGGTTCGACCTCCTCCTCCTCCTCTTCGCTGGAGTCGACATCGTCGTTTCCCTCTCCTTCCCCGTTGGACTCCCACTCGCCTTGGTCGTCCCCACTCTCACCTCCGCTCGCCTCCCCTTCCTCAGTTGGCTCCTGAGCCCCGTTGGGCGTCGAGTACATCTCGGTGGTCGCCTGGAAGACAATAGACAAGACGAAAGTCAATCGACCAACTCAAAGAAGACCAATGCAGAAAACAAGATTTCAGTCGGGAACATAAAGACATACCTGGTCCACCTCATACGAATTGTTGAGTGGAACCACCCTCCTGGCTCCTCGGGGGTTGTCTTTGTTCCCCGTAATGCTCGACAGCCAACCCTCCAGCATCTCGTCGGTGATCTCCTCCGGGTGGACCCGAGTGGTGTCGTCAAGGCCCGCGTACAGCCACATCGGGTGGTCACGGGCCTGGAGCGGTTGGATACGCCTCCGGAGGAAGACCTCCAGCAGGTCCATGCCAGTCACACCCTCACGGACGAGCTCAACCACTTGATCCGCCAACACTTTGACCTGGGCCCTTTCCTCCGGCGACACTTTCAGAGAAGCAGGCTTTTCAGCTCGGTCGAGAGAGAATGGAGGAAGTCCAGTCGACTACCCTGGGGTCGCCTGGTCTTGACAGTAGAACCAGATTGCTTGCCAACCGCGGACCGACTCCGGGAAAGTGATGGAAGGAAAACAACTCTTCCCCCTCGCCTGGATCGCCAGACCCCCGCACAGCTGGATCACCTGCGTCCTCTCGTCACTCGACTTGGCCTTCTTGACTAATTGAGAGCGACAGTTAAAGATGTGCTTGAAGAGTCCCCAGTGGGGGTGGCAACCCAAGAAGTCCTCGCACATAGAAATGTAAGCGGCGAGGTATACGATGGAGTTGGGAGTGAAGTGATGGAGCTGCGCTCCGAAGAAGTTCAGAAAACTCCGGAAAAAGGGATGGGGCGGCAGAGAAAACCCTCGGTCGATGTGGGTGGCTAGGAGCACGCACTCACCATCACGGGGTTGAGGTTCGATCTCTCCCCCTGGAAGACGCGCGGCTTGGTGGGAGATGACTCCCCCCTCGACCATGTCGTCGAGATCCTCTTGACGGAGCACCGACGGCATCCAGTCACCCTGAATCCAACCTTTGGGCAGAGCGGTCCTAGAGGAGGATCCGCCCCGAGCCAATCTTCTTCCCTTCCCCTGCGCCGCCGCCTTCTTTGCGCGCTCCAGAGCGGAGGTCTTGCCCTTCGTCATCGTCGCCGGCGAGGTCTTGCACGAGCCTACTGCGTTAGGGCGAGAACGGAGGTGGCGGAAGGACTTGCGAAGGGAGAGAGGAAGAAGAGAGGAGGAGAAGAGAGCGCACTGCTGGGAAACCCCGAGCCGGCGATTTATAAGGGACCGCTTCCGAGTGGCTGACTGGTAGGCCCAGGCTATCCAGTCAAATCCCGCAGAAGACGCACGCGCGGTATGTGGCGAAAAAGGCGACGCGGGGATCGAGGAGCTTCCGCTTTATCGCTTCCGATTACTGCGGCCGCTCTCGTCCCGCGCGCTTCCCAAAATCCGAATCCCGCGACATCCGCGGGCCGCAAAACAACTTGTCAAAACAGAAGACCCCGATCGCGCCACAAGAACATCTCATAGCAAACAAAGGCATGTCATTATTCTAATAAATGCATAGAACAAAAGTCCCTTACTGATCATGAGCCAAAAAGGAACAAAAGATATGATGGCACCCATGTAAACATAGCAAGTTTTATAAACAGAATTATGAAGGCAACTTTACGAGCTCAAAACACTCACCACGAGGCATTGCATGACAAGATAAGCATACTAACAGCAAGAAGACATGTTAATGAAGCTAACCGTTGCTAGAGAAAGTTCATAGCATGCATGGATCACTAGTAACAACCATGGAAAAATTGATTAACATGAAACAATCTGTCAGGAACATTTTATAGCAAAAGTAGAGCAAGATTAAGGCATGACAGGGCACTCCATACTTGCAAACATGGGCATGTATAGATAGAGAATAACCATATTCCCAAAACATCCTTACTGAAGGTACTCAAAACAAGCATGGAACTCACTGTATCATCAAGTTTACATGGCATCAAAATAACAGTAGGAAAATGACATAGTAAAATCCTAAGTCCCTGTAATCAGCAACATCACGAAGCCTAGTTTGCATGCTTGTGCTAGTCACCACATTGATCAAAAAATATCTGTAAAGCACCCCTGTAAAGATGACATTGGCATATTTCAAAACACATGTAGAGCTCATGCCCATATGAAGCACATAACAAATGTGGCTCAAATGCCAAATCATCATAATCTGATAAGTAGCAGCAGTAAACATTTTATAGCACTCTTGCATCAATGATTAGTGCATCAAGATGAACTAAAACAAGCATGCCACAATGGAATGAAGTGAAGAGCATCTCCCAATAAACAATTTTATATATCATGCGCATGAGACAGAGCTATGGTCATGGAGATATGGCATGAAGAACAGGGGCATAAAATAATGCAGAAAAGGGACTTGGTGGAAAATATACCCCTTCGGATCAGATCTAGGGTTCTTCGCAAGGAAACTAAGGCGGGGACGGAGCTTCATCGCCGCAGTGGCCGGATCTCGTCGGGATCTCGCAGGAGAACAAGGGCAGGCAGATCCGGCGAGGAGGTGTCCGGATCCGGCCCGAGGAGGCGGCGCTTGTCGGCGGCACGGGGACGGTGCGGAAGCCGAGGCGGCAGGGCGGCGGCGGGACGACGTGGGAGGCGGCGGGCGGTGGCCGGACGGCGGCCGGAGGCGAAGAGGGCGGCGGCGGCGCTTGGCGCTCTCACGTGCTGTTGCCCGCGGGTGGCGGCGCGCCGGAACGGGCCCCGCGGGCCAGGCACGGGCCTTGCGGGCTGGCGGGAGGTGCGGAGCGGCGGCACTGATGTGGCAGGCGGTGGTTGGCTACGTGCGGTGGTGGGATCTCGTCCGGCGGCGCGCGGACATGTCCGGTGGCGGCGGGGAGAGTAGCTAGGCTTTTGGGACCCGAATTTTGGAGGGGGTTGCACATATTTATAGCTAGGAGGAGGTAGGAGTGTCCAAATGGGGTGCAGTTTTCGCCACACGATCGAGATCTGGCAACGGAGGACATGGGAGTAGTTTAGATGGGTTATTGGACCATTTTGGAGGGGTGTTGGGCTGCAACACACAAGAGGCCTTCACGGTTACCCGGTTAACCGTTGGAGTATCAAACGGACTCCAAATGACACGAAATTTGGCAGGTGGTCTACCGGTGGTATACCAAGGCCACTTGGAAAATCTCGGTCCATTCCGAGAATGTTGAACACCCGCTCACGAAGAGAGACAAGAGGGGTGCGCCAGTGCACGTAGGAGTGTCGGATTCCAAAACGGACAATGGGGAAAAATCTCGGATGCATGAGACGAACACGTATGCAAATGCAATGCACATGATGACATGATATGAAATGCATGACATGAACAAAATGCAAAACGAAGACAAAACCCAATCACATAGGGAATCGCATAACTTAAAGCCGGAAATGGCAAGAGTCAGAGTTACAAATATGGCAAGTTAAATCCGGGGTGTTTCAACACTCCACCACTATGAAAGGATCTCGTCCCGAGATCTAGGACTGAAAGAACTCCGGATATTCGGAATGGAGGTGATCCTCACGTTCCCAGGTGGCTTCTCGGTTGGAATGATGTGACCTCATCACTTTCAGGAATTTGATAGACCTGTTGCGAGTCTTTTGTTCAGTTTCTTCAAGAATAGCAACTAGATGCTCATGATAAGACAGGTCCTCTTGGAGATCAATCTCTTCGAAGTTGATGATGCGCTCAGGAGTCTTGAAGAACTTGCGAAGCTGTGACACGTGAAACATGTCGTGCACGTTTGCGAAGTTGGACGGAAGCTCAAGTTGAATGCGAGATCGCCTCTTTTGCCAATGATCTTGAAAGGACGCGGGTATCTAGGGGCAAGCTTCCCTTTGATTCCGAAACGATGAGTGCCTTTCATTGGAGTGACATGGAGGTAGACATGGTCTCTGATCTCGAAAGCCAAGTCACGGTGCTTGCTATCATAGTAACTCTTCTGGCGCGATTGCGTGGCTTTGATATTTTCACAGATGACTTTACACATTTCTTCAGCTTCTGTGATTAAGTCATTGCCAAGAAGTTGGCGTTCACCAGTCTCTGACCAATTGAGAGGAGTACGACACTTTCTGCCATAGAGAACTTCGAATGGGGCCTTGCCCGAACTCACTTGGAAACTGTTGTTGTATGAGAACTCGGCATATGGAAGACAATCTCCCCACTTCATACCGAAGGAAATGACACAAGCCCTGAGCATATCTTCAAGGATTTGATTGGCTCGCTCGACTTGGCCACTAGTTTGAGGATGGAAGGATGTGCTGAAGCGAATGTTGGTGCCCATGGCCTTCTGAAAGGAGTCCCAGAACATAGAAGTGAAGACGCTTCCACGATCTGAAGATATCAATTGCGGAATGATGTGCAAAGAGACAATCCTGGAGGTGTATAGCTCTGCCAACTAAGCTGTTGTGATAGATTCTTTGATTGGAAGGAAATGAGCCACTTTAGTAAGCTTGTCAATGACAACAAAGATAGCATCATTTCCATGCTTGGACTTGGGAAATCCAGTCACGAACTCCATCTCAATATGGTCAAATTTCCATTCTAGAATGGAAAGAGGTTGGAGGAGACCAGCTGGCCGTTGGTGTTCTGCTTTCACTCTTCTGCAGACATCACATTCATTCACGAATTGAGAAATTTCTCGCTTCATTCGAGTCCACCAATACAACTTCTTGAGGTCATGGTACATCTTCGTACTTCTAGGATGAATGGATAGAATGGAATTGTGCGCCTCATTCATAATGACTTTCCTTAGATCACCTTTAGGAACCACAATTCGATCCTCGAAGAATAGAGTGTCTTTGTCATCAATGCGATAGCACTTGTACTTGGGTTGGCTCTTGGCAATCCCATTTTTCACCTTCTTCACGATGGAATCCAGGAGTTGTGCCTCACGAATTTTATCTTCCAAAGTAGGAGATACTTGGAGGTTGGCAAGAAAGCCTTGAGGAACAACTTGGAGATTCAGTTTGCGGAAAGCTTCACAAAGGTCCGGTTGGAAGGGCTTGAGAAATAAGCTGTTGCAGTAAGCCTTCCTGCCCAAACCATCTGCAATGACATTGGCCTTGCCTGGAGTATATTCAATACTCGGATTGTATTCTGGAATCATTTCGACCTAACGAGTCTCCTGAGGTTGAGGTTGGGTTGATAGAAGATGTACTTGAGGCTCTTAAGATCTGTGAAGATGTCAACTTTCCTTCCCAACAAGAGATGTATCCACGTTAGTAGAGCATGGACAACTTCCGCCAACTCGAGCTCGTGAGTGGGGTAGTTCCTTTCGTTGGGCTTCAACTGACGAAAGGTATAAGCCACAACTTTCTTCTCTTGCATTAACACAACACCGAGACCTTATAGGGAGGCATCACAGAAAACTTCGAATGGTTTGGATTCATCAGGAGGAGTCAAGACAGGAGCTGTGACAAGCTTCTCTTTGAGGGTGTTGAAAGCAACGTCACATTCAGGTGACCAGACATACTTGACATGCTTCTGTAGGAGGTTGGAAAGAGGCTTTGCAATCTTAGAGAAATTCTCAACGAATCTTCGACAATAGCTTGCAAGCCCAAGAAAACTGCGGAGCTGCTTGACATTCTGAGGAGGTTCCCAATTCACAATTGCAGACACCTTCTCGGGATTAATAACGATGCCTTTGGTGGAGATGATATGACCAAGGTAGAGAACCTCATCAAGACAAAACTCACACTTTGAAAACTTCACATAGAATTGATGCTCTCTGAGTTTGTCGAGTACCAATCTCAAATGCTTGGCATGATCCTCCTTATTCTTGGAAAAGACCAAAATATCATCGAGCTATACCAGGACGAAATCATTTGTATAAGGGTTGAAGATGAAGTTCATCATGCGAGAGAACGTTGGAGGAGCATTGACAAGGCCAAAAGACATGACATGATATTCATAAGAACCATAGCTTGTTCTGAATGCTGTCTTGGGGATAACTTGTTCACCAATGCGAATCTGATGATAACCCATGCGGAGGTCAAGCTTGGAGAATACTTGGGCACCTTTGAGTTGCTCGAAAAGCGCATTGATGTTGGGAACTGGGTACTTGTTCTTTATTGTTTTCTTGTTCAATGGGCGATGGTCAACGGAAAGCCCTTCCGTTCCATCCTTCTTCTTGACAAAAAGAACACCACAACCCCATGGAGAAGAACATCGGTCTAATCAGACCCATATGCTCTTGTTCATCGAGTTGTTTCTTCAACTCCTTCAACTCCTCTAGTCCAAGGTTGTAAGGATGTTTGCAAACAGGTTCCGTGCTAGGCTCAAGATCGATAACGAATTCAACTGGCCGGTGAGGAGGCATTCCCGGAAGCTCTTCTGGAAAGAAGTCTTGATATTCACAAACATCTTGAATCTGAGAGATGGCATTAAACTCGCCCTTCTCATTGAGAGAAAACAGCCGAATGGTTTCGTCACGAGCGGCATAGATGATCACTTCCTCAGAAGAGTGTGTCAATTTAATTTCTCTGGCAGCACAATCAAGCAGAGCCTTGTGCTTAGAAAGCTAGACCATGCCGAGAATTAGATCAATATCCGAGTCACCAAGAACAATTGGAGAAGCCAGAAATTTATAGTCGCCCATTTCGATACCGACATTCAGAACCATCATGGTAGATCTCAAATGCTTAGCCGGAGAAACAACTTGCAATGCTTTTGGTAATGCCTTAGTGTCAAAATTATGCTCCGATGCAAACGGGAATGGCATGAAAGATTTTGATGCACCAGTAGCAAATAAGACTTTAGCAGGAATGGAGTTAACTGGAAGGTTACCCATGATCACTTCTGAAGAATCCTCTGCCTGAGTTGCGTTCATCATGTTGACCTTAGCATGCTTGGGATTATGTTTGACCATTGCATTGCTGGAAGATCTCACAGGAGGAGGAGGCGGAAGGCGCCTTTGGTTGAAGCACTTGTTTGCATAGTGCCCTTTATGCTGACACTTGTTGCAAGTAAGCTCTGAGAGCGGACGGTGATAAGGAGCACTTGACCTTGGAGTATGAGATTGAGCTTTGTTTTGATAGCCTGGGTTTGGTGGGTGTGAAGATACATTGCCACCTTTACTCTTCTGCTGATAAGGCTGACGAAACGGATGAGGAGGAGGCAACCAGAACTTCTATTGCTTAGCTGCCACTTGAGTTGAAGAAGAAGATTGAACTGCATCCCTGACTCTCTTCTCAGATGCCTCACACTTAAGCTGAGCAGCTTCTTGCTTTAGTGCCATGTTGTAGAATTCATCATACTTAGTCAGCTCAAGAAGCACGAGAGCTAATTGCAGATCTTCTCTGAGGCCACCTCTGAATTGATAAATCATGCTCTTTTCATCAGGGATGTCTTGTTTAGCGAAGCGAGCGAGTTTCTGAAACTGGATATTGTATTAATACACAGACATGCTGCCTTGCTGGAGATTGCGGAACTCCTCACGCTTGCTCTCAGCAACACTTTGTGTAATGTGATGAGCTTTGAAGTCTCGGCGGAAATCATCCCAGGTAATCACACGACCTCCTTTGGAGTATCTATATTGTTGATACCACTCACCAGCTTGGTCTTTGAGTTGAAACGAAGCAAACTTGACAAATTCCTCAGGCCTAACATTGCTAAACTCAAAATGTTTGCAGATATCCATGAGCCAGTCGTCGGCGTCTGTGGCCTCGACACAGTTGCTGAAGGACTTCGGGTGGTTTGCGAGGAACTGGTTGAGGGTAGCAAACTGAGGCTGATTGTTGCCTTGGCCTTGATTTCTTGGTTTCCTTGCCCTTGGTTGCGCTCTTGCAAGAGTTACAAAAGCATCTGAGTGTTGGGCTTGGTGGCTGCCAAGACAGCTTGACATGCCACCGGAGGTGGAGGTGGTGACGGAGGGTTCGACTGTTCCCCATCATTGCGGTCCAGATTCTGATGCGTTGGAGGAGCCATCCTGAAGAGGTTGACATCCGTTAGCATCTTTAAAGACATATATTTAAGCTGAATCAAAGGATCGAAATTTCAACATAAAGCCTTAACATTCGAACAATAATGAACGAATGAATTCCAAGTAAATCGTCACACTTCCATAAATTGAGAAGCCACTTAGATAAAGGTAGATGAAATAAAGCAACAAGGTATGGATATGAACAAATAAGTGGTAAGGATTACCCAATCACAAACCAAATATCCGCGGGAAGAAATACTAGAACTACATGAATTCCCACCTATAAAACTCCCGAAACTTTATGGTTATGCAATCAGGTGTTGGGGATACAGGGGAAGCATAATATCTCACCCAAAACTAGCAAATCCTACAGCTAGCTGTATCCATCCTTCAACACATAACCAAGAAACCTTCAGAAATCATTTACCTCAACCTTCGAAAAGCATACGTTATACGAGTTATGGCAATACTCCCGAACTCCCGCCCCAGTACTGGGTGGCGTCGAGGTTATCTCACCAGCAACTGCATAAAAGATATTTTCGATGTCGGTGAACTCAGGTATTCCAGAACTGCAACGATAAAATTGTGACGACAACACCTCAGAGCTCAACTCCCCGGGACTGCCACAACCCCTAAATGTCAGGAGGCACCAAGAACAATGTTCTCATCACAAAACCATCAGAACGATTCCAAGATACCCGCGTGATCCTAATTTTTTTGGGTGAAATTTGACAAGAGAAGAGTCAAAACTCTACGCCAGGAGGCCTCACCAGAGCGACGAAGGGACTGAGGAGTAAAAAGAATCCTACTCTCTGATATATGTAATCCTAAGACTCAAAACATTTTGTTCTAGACAGAACAACGTCAGTGATTCGATCAAGCAGGGGGCTCCTAAGTCAGTGAAGGCTCTGATTACCAACTTGTAACACCCACAATGTGGCTATATCTCCCACGTGTCAGGGCACGACTTAGATGCATAGCCATATGGTAGGTCTATCGCAAGAGGGGTAATCTCTACACATGCCATGTGCTGAATAAGAAAGGGATAAAGAGTCGGCTTAGAATCGCCACTTCACACAATAGATAAATAGTCATACATCATCCAAGGTACAATCAAAGGTTCGACTACAGAACCAAAACAAAGAAAGACAACACCAAATGCTAGATCCCCGATCGTCCCAACTGGGCTCCTCTACTGATCATCCAGAAAAGAAACATAGTAACGGCCCGAATCCTCGTCGAACTCCCACTTGAGTTCGGTACCGTCCCCTGCACTAGCATCATCGGCACCTGCATCTGTTTGAAAGTATCTGTGAGTCACGGGGACTCAGAAATCTCACACCCGTGAGATCAAGACTATTTAAGCTTAAGGGTAGTGAAGGGTAGTAAGGTGGAGCTAAAGCAAGCACTAGCATATATGGTGGCTAACTTACGCAAAAGAGAGCGAGAAGAGAAGCAACGCACGGTCGACAAAATAATAGTGATCAAGAAGTGATCCTGAAGCTACTTACACTCAAGCATAACACGAGACCGTGTTCTCTTCCCGGACTCCGTCGAAAAGAGACCAGCACGGATACACACGCGGTTGATTCATTTTAATTAAGTTATGTGTCAAGTTCTCTACAACCAGATATCAACAAATTCCCATCTGCCCATAACTGCGGGCACAGCTCTCAAAAGTTTATACCCTACAGGGGTGTCCCAACTTAGCCCATCACAAGCTCTCATGGTCAACGAAGGATATTCCTTCTCCCGGGAAGACCCGGTCAGTCTCGGAATCCTGGTTACAAGATATTTCAACAATGGTAAAACAAGACCAGCAAAGCCGCCCGATGTGCCGACAAATCCCGATAAGAGTCGCACGTATCTCGTTCTCAGGGCAATACCGGATGAGACTAGCTACGAGTAAAACCAACCCTCAAGTTTCCTCGAGGTGGCCCCGTAGGCAGCTCCATTCGGACCAACACTCAGAGGAGCACAGGCCTGGGGGGGTTAAAATAAAGATGACCCTTGAGTCTGCAGAACCCAAGGGAAGGTATATGGTGGTAGGTAGGCAAATGGTAAAACCAAGGTTGGGTCTTGCTGGAGGAGTTTTATTCAAAGCGAACTGTCAAGGGGTTCCCATAACACCCAACCGCGTAAGGAACGCAAAATCAAGGAACGTAACACCGGTATGACGGAAACTAGGGTGGCAACAGTGGAACAAAACACCAGGCATAAGGCCGAGCCTTCCACCCTTTACCAAGTATATAGATGCATTAAAGTAAATAAGATATAATAATGATATCCCAACAATATCCATGTTCCAACATGGAACAAATTTCATCTTCACCTGCAACTAGCAACACTATAAGAGGGGCTGAGCAAAAGCGGAAACATAGCCAAACAACGGTTTGCTAGGAAAGGTTGGTTAGAGGCTTGACATGGCAATATGGGAGGCATGATATATAAAGTGGTAGGTAACGCGGCATAGCAATAGAGCGAACAACTAGCAAGCAAAGATAGAAGTGATTTCGAGGGTATGGTCATCTTGCCTGCAAAGTTCTCAGAGTTGACGAAAGTTTGATCCTCGTTAGCGTACTCAACAGGTTCCTCGATCACGTACTCGTCTCCCGGTCTACCCAAAGCAAGAACACAGGCACGGGACCAACAATCAATAACGGTGAAATGCACAAAGCAACATGATGCAAAACATGGCATGATATGCAAGACATGATATGCAATACATATGCGTGCTTCGGAAGGGAAAGAATGATCAAGGCATCAACTTGGCAAACCAAGTGTGCCTCTGGAAAGATGATATGATTTCGGTCGAAATCAATATGAAGATTGCTGGAAACGGGTGCACGGTTTGCAAATGGCAAGAAAAACAAGAAAGGCACAATTCTGCGATTAACAGCACGATGCCATCTAGAATGCAACAAGAAACTAAGCTACGGCAACCCAACATATCAACAAGGCATATGGAAGTGATGTACAAAATATTCTTGAAAAAACATGAACACTAAGCTACGGCAAAATCACAAAAGAGCGGGTTCAAACAAGCATGGAAAAAGTGCAAACGATATCAGCTTCATAGACTTAGTGAAAATACTAACATGCCAGAAATAACATCAGGAAGAAATATTTAGAGCAAGAAAACAACATGCTACAGGAACATCTCATAGCAAACAAAGGCATGGCATGATTCTACTAAATGCATAGAAGAAAAGTCCCTTACTGATCTTGAGCCAAAAAGGCACAGAAGATATGATGGCACCCATGTAAACATAGCATGTTTTATAAACAGAATTATGAAGGTAATTTTGCAAGCTTAAAACACTCACCACAAGGCATTGCATGACAAGATAAGCATACAAACAGCAAGAAGACATGCTCATGAAGCTAACCATGGCAAGAGCAAGTTCATAGCATGCATGGATCACTAGTAACAACCATGGAAAAATTGATTAACATGTAAACAATCTGCCAGGAACATTTTATAGCAAAAGTAGAGCAAGATTAAGACATGCTAGGGCACTCCGTAATTGCAAACATTGGCATGTATGGATAGAGAATAACCATATTCCCAAAACATCCTTATTGAAGGTACTCAAAACAAGCATGGAACTCACTGTATTATCATGTTTACATGGCATCAAAATAACAGTAGGAAAATGACTAACTCCCTGAAATCAGCAACATCACGAAGCCTAGTTTGCATGCTTGTGCTAGTCACCACATTGATCACAAATATACATGGCAACCACCCCTATAAAGATGGCATGGCATAGTTCAAAACGCATGTAGAGCTCATGCCCATATGAAGCACACAACAAATGTGACACAAATGCCAAATCATCATAATCTGATAAGTAGCAGCAGTAAACATTTTATAGCACTCTTGCATCAATGATTAGTGCATCAATATGAACTCAAACAAGCATGCCACTATGGAATGAAATGAAGAGCATCTCCCAACGAACAATTCGATATATCATTCGCATGAAACGGAGCTACGGTCATGGAGATATGGCATGAAGAACAGAGGCATAAAATAATGCAGAAAAGGGACTTGGTGGAAAATATACCCCTTCGGATCAGATCTAGGGTTCTTCGCATGGAAACTGAGGCCGGGACGGAGCTTCGTCGCCGCAGTGGCCGGAGCTCGTCGGGATCTCGCCGGAGAACGAGGGGAGGCAGATCCGGCGAGGAGGTGTCCGGATCCGGCCCGAGGAGGCGGCACTTGTCGGCCGCACGGGGACGATGCGGAAGCCGAGGCGGCGGGGCGGCGGCGGGACGACGTGGGAGGCGGCGGGTGGTGGCCGGACGGCGGCCGGAGGCGAAGAGGGCGGCAGCGGCGCTTGGCGCTCTCAGGTGCTGTTGCCCGCGGGTGGCGGCGCGCCGGAACGGGCCCCGCGGGCCAGGGGCGGGCCTCGCGGGCTGGCGGGAGGCACGGAGCGGCGGCGCTGACGTGGAAGGTAGTGGTTGGCTACGTGCGGTGGTGGGATCTCGTCCGGCGGCGCGCAGACATGTCCGGTGGCGGCGGGGAGAGTAGCTAGGCTTTTGGGACCTGAATTTTGGATGGGGTTGCACATATTTATAGCTAGGAGGAGGTAGGAGTGTCCAAATGGGGTGCAGTTTTCGCCCACACGATCGAGATCCGGCGACGGAGGACATGGGAGTAGTTTAGATGGGTTATTGGGCCGTTTTGGAGGGGTGTTGGGCTGCAACACACAAGAGGCCTTCACGGTTACCCGGTTAACCGTTGGAGTATCAAACGGACTCCAAATGACACGAAATTTGACAGGTGGTCTACCGGTGGTATACCAAGGCCACTTGGCAAATCTCGGTCCATTCCGAGAACGTTTAACACCTGCTCACGAAAAGAGACAAGAGGGGTGCGCCGGTGCACGTAGGAGTGTCGGATTGCAAAACGGACAATGGGGAAAAAGCTCGGATGCATGAGACGAACACGTATGCAAATGCAATGCACATGATGACATGATATGAAATGCATGACATGGACAAAATGCAAAACAAAGACAAAACCCAATCACGTAGGGAATCGCATAACTTAAAGCCGGAAATGGCAAGAGTCGGAGTTACAAATATGGCAAGTTAAATCCGGGGTGTTTCAACACTCCACCACTACGAAAGGATCTCGTCCTGAGATCTAGGACTGAAAGAACTCCGGATATTCGGAACGGAGGTGATCCTCATGTTCCCAGGTGGCTTCTCGGTCGGAATGATGTGACCTCATCACTTTCAGGAATTTGATAGACTTGTTGCGAGTCTTGTGTTCAGTTTCTTGAAGAATAGCAACTAGATGCTCATGATAAGACAGGTCCTCTTGGAAATCAATCTCTTCCAAGTTGATGGTGTGCTCAGGAGTCTTGAAGCACTTGCGAAGCTGTGACACGTGAAACACGTCGTGCACGTTTGCGAAGTTGGACGGAAGCTCAAGTTGAAAGGCGAGATCGCCTCTTTTTCCAATGATCTTGAAAGGACGCATGTATCTAGGGGCAAGCTTCCCTTTGATACCGAAGTGATGAGTGCCTTTCATTGGAGTGACATGGAGGTAGACATGGTCTCTGATCTCAAAATCCAAGTCATGGTGCTTGCTATCATAGTAACTCTTCTGGCGCGATTGCGTGGCTTTGAGATTTTCACGGATGACTTTACACATTTCTTCAGCTTCTGTGATTAAGTCATTGCCAAGAAGTTGGCGTTCACCAGTCTCTGACCAATTGAGAGGAGTACGACACTTTCTGCCATAGAGAATTTAGAATGGGGCCTTGCCCGAACTCGCTTGGAAACTGTTGTTGTATGAGAACTTGGCATATGGAAGACAATATCCCCACTTCATACCGAAGGAAATGACACAAGCCCTGAGCATATCTTCAAGGATTTGATTGGCTCGCTCGACTTGGCCACTAGTTTGAGGATGGAAGGATGTGCTGAAGCGAATGTTGGTGCCCATGGCCTTCTAAAAGGAGTCCTAGAACATAGAAGTGAAGATGCTTCCACGATCTGAAGATATCAATTGCGGAATGATGTGCAAAGAGACAATCCTGGAGGTGTATAGCTCTGCCAACTAAGCTGCTGTGATAGATTCTTTGATTGGAAGGAAATGAGCCACTTTAGTAAGCTTGTCGATGACAACAAAGATAGCATCATTTCCACGCTTGGACTTGGAAAATATACCCCTCCGGATCAGATCTAAGGTTCTTCGCACGGAAACCGAGGCAGGGCCGGAGCTTCGTCGCCGCGGTGGCTGGAGCTCGTCGGGATCTCGCCGGAGAATGCGGGGAGGCAGATCCGGCGAGGGGGCATCCGGATCCGACCGGAGGAGGCGGCACCTGGCAGCGGCACGGGGACGACGTGGAAGCCGAGGTGGCGGGTCGGCGGTCGAATGGCGTGGGAGGCGGCGGCGGTGGCTGGACGGTGGCCGGAGGTGAAGAGGGTGGCGGCGGCGCTTGGCGCTCTCGGGCGCTGTTGCCCGCGGGCGGCGGCGCGGCAGAATGGGCCTCGCGGGCCGGCTGGAGGCGTGGAGCGGCACCACTGACGTGGCAAGCGGCGGTTGGCTACGGGCGTCGGTGGGATCTCGTCCGGCGGCGCGCAGACATGTCCGGTGGTGGCGGGGAGAGTAGCTAGGGTTTCGGGACCAGAATTTTGGAGGGGGTTGCACATATTTGTAGCTAGGAGGTAGGAGTGTCCAAATGGGGTGTAGTTTTCGCCCACATGATCGTGATCTGATGACGGAGGACATGGGAGTGGTTTAGATGGGTTATTGGGCCGTTTTGGAGGGGTGTTGGGTTGCAACACACAAGAGGCCTTCCCGGTTACCCAGTTAACCGTTGGACTATCAAACGGACTCCAAATGACACGAAATTTGACAGGCGGTCTACGAGTGGTATACCAAGGCTATTCCGAGAACGTTTAACACCTTCTCATGAAAAGAGACAAGAGGGGTGCGCCGGTGCACGTAGGAGTGTCGGATTGCAAAAGGTACAACGGGGAAAAAGCTCGGATGCATGAGACGAACACGTATGCAAATGCAATGCACATGATGACATGATATGAAATGCATGACATGAACAAAATGCAAAACGAAGACAAAACCCAATCATGAAAGGAATCTCATAACTTAAAGCCGAAAATGGCAAGAGTCAGAGTTACAAATATGGCAAGTTACATCCAAGGTGTTACATATATGGAGTAAAATATTGGAAATCATCTTATATTTCTGAACGGAGGTAGTAATAAAATATTTGGTTTCTGTTTAATTTAGAACCAGGTCTGCAGTGGATATGAAGTTCACAAAGTCATGCCGTGTGAACTAGAATACCTGAGGATAAGTTCTATTGCTAAACTATCCAGCTGTTGTGTCCTTGTCGCCATGTGTTCTGAACTAGTGTTTTCCTGTAGCACTGTTGCCAGGCGTGTTCTCGAGGTTGTACTTGAGCACAACAATTTCCTGGCTGTGCCTTCGATTACGAAGGGTGTGGTTCTTGTAAAGCTTCCTGACAAATCTAATGCGGCATGTCTTCATCGTCATGTTTATGAATGGAAAGACCACTCTGTTAGGTTCACCAAGGTTGTGGAGATGGTGATGGTGCCGGTAGACATCTCACGAAGTCCATGGCCTAGTCAGTTATGCAGGGTTCATTCCGTAGGTCGGTGGCAAGAAATAGTCCGTAAAGTTTAATTAGTGCAACTTTGCTTGTCAGTAGTAAGTACTATTGTTCAATACTTGATTTGTGTTTGTGAACCCTCTATTGTTTAGTACTGCCGCTTTTGGTGTGTGGTGAGTCCTGAGAACTTTCTATGTTAATGTCTGTCCACTTAATTTAGTCTGTATATTTTGAAGTATCCAGATCATATTTTTGTGAGGATGGTTTATCAATTATGGTTACACTCCAATATATGTATGCATTGCAGGGTCTATCGTACCCACCAGGATTTCCAGTCCCATGGATGTTCGGTCCATACGATTTGTCATGACCTTTGGACTGTCGTCCTTGTGGGAGTAGGTGGGGGCCCTGCATTACATGCGTAGTTGGACAACCAATCTTCTATTTAGTACTTCAACATAGTGATTTCCAGGTAAGGATTCACTCGTGTCACATCAAGTAAATCTTATTGGTTTACTGTCTAGATCTTATTGATTTAATGTCATGTTTTATTTCTTTTGCTGCAATTTTACGATGCAGGTTTTGCCATGTGACATTCATCACAGAATAAACCATTTGGTTTGCTCTACGATGGATATTTTTGCAGTTTCACTTATTATGTCGTGTCAGTAATGAAGGGATTGTCCATCACCTATATTACTGGAAAAAATTGGATCAGTCTGTTGTCTGAGTACAAGCTGAATCCCTATAATGAACTATAGTTTGGTTTAACAAACATGCCACAATTAGTCCTTCTCGTGTTTTAAAGAAATGAAGAAAAATAATGGATCATGGTCACGGAGCCTAGTCTAGTTAGAAAGCTGATCATAGAAGATCAGACATGATCACCGCTGGCTCACACATCGGTACCACCTTCAGCAATGGATCGAGCACCGGCAGTTGCTCTTGCACTAATGATGACCCAAAAGTATAGGGGATCTATCGTAGTCCTTTCGATAAGTAAGAGTGTCGAACCCAATAAGGAGCAGAAGGAAATGATAAGCGGTTTTCAGCAAGGTATTCTCTGCAAGCACTGAAATTATCGGTAATAGAAAGTTTTGTGATAAGGTAATTTGTAACGACTAACAAGTAATAAAAGTAAATAAGGTTCAGCAAGATGGCCCAATCCTTTTTGTAGCAAAGGACAAGCCTGGACAAACTCTTATATGAAGTAAAGCGCTCCAGAGGACACATGGGAATTATCGTCAAGCTAGTTTTCATCACGTTCATATGATTCGCGTTCGGTACTTTGATAATTTGGTATGTGGGTGGACCGGTGCTTGGGTGTTGTCCTTACTTGGACCAACATCACACTTATGATTAAGCCCCATTGCAAGCTTCTGCAACTACAACAGAATTATTAAGGTAAACCTAACCATAGCATGAAACATATGGATCCAAATCAGCCCCTTAGGAAGCAACACATAAACTAGGGTTTAAGCTTCTGTCACTCTAGCAACCCATCATCTACTTATTACTTCCCCATTCCTTCCTCTAGGCCCAAATAATGGTGAAGTGTCATGTAGTCGACATTCACATAACACCACTGGAGGAGAGACAACATACATCTAATCAAAATATTAAACGAATACCAAATTCACATGACTACTAATAGCAAGACTTCTCCCATGTCCTCAGGAACAAACGTAACTAATCACAAAGCATATTCATGTTCATAGTCAGAGGGGTATTAATATGCATAATGGATCTGAACATATGATCTTCCACCAAGAAACCAACTAGCATCAACTACAAGGAGTAATCAACACTACTAGCAACCCACAGGTACCAATCTGAGGTTTAGATACAAAGATTGGACACATGAGATAAACTAGGGTTTGAGATGAGATGGTGGTGGTGAAGATGTTGATGGAGATTGACCCCCTCCTAATGATAGGATCATTGGTGATGACGATGGTGATGATTTCGCCCTCCCGGAGGGAAGTTTCCCCGACAGAACAGCTCCGCCAGAGCCCTAGAATGGTTCCGCCAAGGTTCCGCCTCGTGGCGGCGGAGTCTTGTCCTGAAAGCTTGCTTATGATTTTTTTCCTCAACAAAAGACTCCATATAGCAGAAGATGGGCATCAGAGGGCCACCAGGGGGCCCACGAGGCAGGGGGCGCGCCCAGGGGGTAGGGCGCGCCACCCACCCTCGTGGCCAGGGTGTGGGCCCCCTCTGGAACTTATTGCGCTCAGTATTTTTTATATATTCTGAAAATAGCTTCCGTGAAGTTTCAGGAGTTTTGGAGCTATGCAGAATTGGTCTCTAATATTTCCTCCTTTTCCAGCCCCGAATCCCAGCTGCCGGAATTCTCCCTCTTTATGTAAACCTTGTAAAATAAGAGAGAATAGGCATAAGTATTGTGACATAATGTATAATAACATCCCATAATGCAATAAATATCGATATAAAAGCATGATGCAAAATGGACATATCAACTCCCCCAAACTTAGACCTCGCTTGTCCTCAAGCGAAAGCCGAAATCGAAAAATATTTCCACATGTTTAAAGATAGAGGTGTCGATAAAAATAAAATACGGACATGAGGGCATCATGATCATTCTTAGAACAACATCTTATATACTTATTGTCATATGATCTCTTATGCTAGAGTAACAATTCAGTCACAATTTAGAGTATGAATCATAAACTTCATTGAGAACTAACAAACTATAATCTCATTCATTGAAGCAATTGTAATTTATCATAACATAGGAAAGAGTCAATATAAGAGCTTTTCAGCAAGACCACATACTCAACCATCGTTTAGTATTTCACAATTGCTAACACTCACGCAATATTTATGGGTATGAAGTCTTAATCGGAAACAGAGAAAGATAGGGGCTTATAATTTTGCCTCCCAACGTTTTACCTCAAGGGTAATGTCAAAAATAATAGTTCATGAAAACTCACATCCAATTAGCCATATATACCAGGATCCTTCCAACAAATTGTGCTTGCCAAAAGATAAAATGTAAAAAGGAAAGGTGAAGATCACCATGACTCTTATGTAAGGTAGGAGATAAAATTTAAAGATAGGCCCTTTGTAGAGGGAAGCAGAGGTTGTCATGCGCTTTTATGGTTGGATGCACAAAATCTTAATGCGAAAGAACGTCACTTTATATTCCCACTTGTGATATGGACCTTTATTATGTAGTCCGTCGCTTTTATTTCTTTCATATCACAAGATCACATAAAGCTTATTTTCTCCCACACTAATAAGTCATACATATTTAGACAGCAATTTTTATTGTTTGCATCGATGACAACTTACTTGAAGGATCTTACACAATCCATAGGTAGATATGGTGGACTCTCACGGCAAAACTAGGTTTAAGGGTATTTGGATGCACAAGTAGTATCTCTACTTGGTGTAAAGAATTTGGCTAGCATGAGGGGGAAAGGCAAGCTCAATCATGTTGGATGATCCATGACAATATAATTTATCTCAGATGTAAGAAAACATAACCCATTATGTTGTCTTCCTTGTCCAACGTCAACTCTTTAGCATGTCATATTTTAATGAGTGCTCACAATCATAAAATATGTCCAAGATAGTAAATTTATATGTGAAACCATCCATGAATGTCATATTACTTCCTATTAATTGCAACGATGACCAAAACTATGTTTGTCAACTCTCAACATTTTTTATTCATCATACTCTTTATATGATCTCTTTGGTTCTTTTTATTTCTTCTCTTTTATTTTATTCCCTCAAGATCATAGCAAGGTAATCAAGCCATTGACTCAACACTAATCTTTATTATATAACTCACGGACTCGATTACATAGAGGGATCATAAAGCAAAACTCAAAACTGGATCATACCAAAAACTTTATTCTACTAGATCAAGATATTACTAAAAGGATCGAACTAAAAAACGATAAAGATAGAGATTTGATGGTGATACGATACCGGGGCACCTCCCCCAAGCTTGGCAGTTGCCAAGGGGAGTGCCAATACCCATATGATTATGTCTCCTTTGTTGGTGAAGAACATGGTGGTGATGATGAAGTAGGCTCATCATCATAGAAGGATGAACGAGTCTCCAGGATCCTCAAATCAGCAGAAAAACTCATCCTCTTGAATCTATATTCGTACTCACTGTTTTGGTTTTGCTGGTCATAGATTTGGGCTTGGAGGTGCTCAATCTTCTCGTGAAGCTTGAAGATGGTCTCCCCAATGTTCTTGGCATCCAGCTTCTCGTTGTTGGTGAACTCCGCGATCATCATATGGTTGGAGTTGAGTCCGTGTTCCACCATCTCCTGGCACTTGAAAACTTGTTGCTCCATTGCCTCGAGCCTTCTCTCCATGATTCTGGTCCTCTTTGGTCCCACAACATTGCGGATGTGCAGCACCCCCTCATGCATCTCAATGGTTTGAGGGTGTTGCGGCACTTCCGCGAGGTAGGAGTTGATGACCTTCTAACAAAAACTTGTCCTTGGGGGCACTTGGAGATGTCATGATGATCTAGATCTGTCAGAAAAATAGGTCAAAACAAGAACAAAGGACAATTGCGTGATACATGAGTCAAAACCTTCGGGAGATTATATAATGAATTTTTACCGACCAAAATATGTAACATGCAAGAAAACGGAGTCCGGAGAGTGCACGATGTGCCCATGAGGCAGGGGGCGCGCCCTCCACCCTTGTGGAGTCCTCGTGTCCTTCCCGGATTTCTTCTTAATTTTCTATTTTTGTAAATATTCCAAAACGGAGAAAAATTGCCATTAGAACTGTTTTGGAGTCGGTTTACTTACCATACCACATACCTATTCCTTTTCGGAGTCTGAAACATTCCGGAAAGTGTCACTTATGTATTCCTTCGGGGTTACGGTTTCAATAACATTGGTTTCAACATTTATAGGATTACGTGAGATATAATGATTGATTCTTTGACCGTTCACCACCTTCGGATTTGTGCCTTCGGAGTTGTTGATTTTTATGGCACCAGAACGATAGACCTCGTCGATAACGTAAGTACCTTCCCATTTAGAGAGAAGTTTTCGTGCAAAAAATCTTAAACGAGAGTTGTATAGCCATACATAATCACCTACATTAAACTCACGCATTTGTATCCTTTTGTCATGCCATCTTTTAACTTTTTCTTTAAACAATTTGGCATTCTCATAGGCTTGGGTTCTCCATTCATCAAGTGAGCTAATGTCAAATAACCTTTTCTCACTGGCAAGTTTGAAATTATAATTGAGTTGTTTAATAGACCAATAAGCCTTATGTTCTAGTTCGAGAGCTAAGTGACATGCTTTTCCATAAACCATTTTATATGGAGACATACCCATAGGATTTTTATACGAAGTTCTATAGGCCCATAATGCATCATCAGGTTTCTTGGATCAATTCTTTCTAGATCTATTAATAGTCTTTTGCAAAATTAATTTGAGTTCTCTATTACTCAATTCTACTTGACTGCTAGACTGTGGGTGATAAGGAGATGCAATTCTATGATTAACATCATACTTAGCAAGCATTTTACGGAAAGCACCATGAATAAAATGTGAGCCACCATGAGTCATTAAATATCTAGGGACCCCAAACCTCGTAAAAATAACTTCTTTAAGCATCTTAATAGAGGTGTTATGATTATCACTACTAGTTGGAATAGCTTCTACCCACTTAGTAACATAATCAATAGCAACTAAAATATGTGTATATCCATTAGAGGAAGGAAAAGGTCCCATATAATCAAAGCCCCAAACATCAAATGGTTCAATAACAAGTGAATAATTCACAGGCATTTCTTGACGTCTACTAATATTACCAATTGTTTGACATTCATCACAAGACAAGACAAACTTACGGTCATCCTTGAAGAGATTAGGCCAACAAAAACCGGATTGCAATACCTTATGTGCAGTTCTATCTGCAGCATGGTGTCCTCCATAAGCCTCGGAGAGACACTTGCGTAGGATTTGTTCCTGTTCATGCTCAGGTACACAACGTCTAATAACACCATCTACTCCTTCTTCATAAAGATGTGGGTCATCCCAAAAGTAATGTCTTAAATCATAGAAAAACCTTTTCTTTCGATGGTATGTGAAACTAGGTGGTATAAATTTAGCAACAATGTAATTAGCATAATTAGCATACCATGGAGTAGTATGAGAAGCGTTTATGACATTTAATTGTTCATCAGGAAAGCTATCATCAATAGGTAGTGGGTCATCAAGAACATTTTCTAACATAGACAAGTTATCTGCAACGGGGTTCTCAACTCCCTTTCTATCAATAATATGCAAATCAAATTCTTGTAGCACGAGAACCCGTCTAATAAGTCTAGGTTTAGCATCTTTCTTTTCCATAAGATACTTAATAGCAGCATGATCTGTGTGAATAGTTACTTTAGAATCAACAATATAAGGTCTGAACTTATCACAAGCAAATACAACTGCTAAAAATTCTTTTTCAGTACTGGCATAATTTCTCTGGGCATTGTCTAGAGTTTTACTAGCATATTGAATAACATTTAATTTATTATCAACTCTTTGCCCTAGAACAGCACCTACATTATAATCACTAGCATCACACATAATTTCAAAAGGTAAATTCCAATCAGGTGGCTGAACAATAGGTGCAGAGATGAATGCTTTCTTAAGTATTTCAAATGCTTCTACACAATCATCATCAAAGACGAATGGTATATCTTTTTGTAATAAAGTAGTCAGAGGCCGAATTTTTTTTGAGAAGTCCTTAATGAACCTCCTATAAAAGCCAGCATGACCAAGGAAACTTCTTATACCTTTGATGTCCTTGGGACACGACCTCCTTTCAATAGCATCAACTTTAGCTTTATCAACTTCAACGCCCCTTTCAGAAATTTTATGCCCCAAGACAATACCTTCATTAACTATAAAGTGGCACTTCTCCCAATTCAAGACAAGGTTAGTTTTTCACATCTCTGCAAAACTCGATCAAGGTTGCTTAAGCAATCATCAAAAGAGGATCCATAAACGGAGAAATCATCCATGAAAACCTCACAAATCTTTTCACAAAAGTCAGAGAATATAGCCATCATGCATATTTGAAAGGTAGCAGGTGCATTACATAAACCAAAAGGCATACGTCTATAAGCAAAAGTACCGAAAGGGCAAGTAAAAGTGGTATTTGATTGATCATCAGCTGACACATGTATTTGAGAGAAACCAGAATAACCATCTAGAAAGGAAAAATGTGTATGTTTGGATAATCTTTCTAGCATTTGATCAATGAAAGGTAAGGGGTAATGATCTTTTTTAGTAGGCTTATTTAATTTGCAGAAATCAATTAGGATCCTATAAACTGTAATAATTCTTTGCGGAATCAATTCATCTTTATCATTAGGAACGACAGTAATACCTCCCTTCTTAGGAACATAATGGACAGGACTTACCCACTGACTATCAGCAATGGGATAAATTGTACTTGCCTCAAGGAGCTTTAGTATTTCTTTTCTTACCACTTCTTTCATCTTAGGATTCAGCCGTCGTTGGTGATCAATAACTGGTTTGGCATCCTTCTCCAAATTTATTTTGTGTTGATATAGAGTGGGACTAATGCCCTTAAGATCATCAAGAGTATATCCAATAGCAGCACGGTGCTTCTTCAGAGTTTTCAATAATTTTTCTTCCTCTTTCTCTGAAAGGCTAGAACTAATAATAACAAGGTATATCTTCTTTTCATCAAGATAAGCATATTTAAGAGTATCAAGCAGGGGTTTAAGCTCAAACACGGGATCACCCTTGGGTGGAGGATAATCCCATAATATTTCAACACGCAAGTTGTGTTTTGGAATAGGTCCCTATTTAAAAACCCTTCATCTATTTCCCTTATTTCATTCATAAACATATCATTTTCATGGTCTAGCAAATATTGTCCAAAAGGATCACTAGGAGGTACGGCAATAGAAGCAAGACCAATAATTTCAACTTTACTAGGCAATTCCTCTTCATGGTGTTGTCTACGAAATTTAGAAAAACTGAACTCATGAGACATATCACCTAAACCAATAGTAAAAACATCCTTTTCGTAGTCTATCCTAGCATTAACAGTGTTTAAGAAGGGTCTACCAAACATAATGGGACAAAAGCTATCTTGTGGGGAACAAAGAACAAGAAAATCAGCATGATATTTAGTTTTCCCACACAAGACTTCAACATCTCTAACAATCCCAATTGGTGAAATAGTATCTCTATTGGAAAGTTTAATTGTGACATCAATATCTTCTAACTCAGCAGGTGCAATATCATGCATAATTTCTTTGTATAAGTCAATAGGTATTGCACTATCACTAGCACCCATATCACACAAGCCATGATAACAATGATCTCCTATTTTAATAGAAATAACAGGCATGCCTACCATAGGTCTATGTTTGTATTTAGCACAAGGTTTAGCAATTCTAGCAATTTCATCACAGAAATAAATAACATGCCCATCAATATTATCAGCCAAGAGATCCTTAACAATAGCAATATTAGGTTCATCTTTAACTTGCTCAGGAGGTGTATAGGTTCTAATATTGTTTTTACGAACCACAGTTGAAGCTTTAGCATGATATTTTATCCTAACAGGAAAAGTTGGTTTCTCAACATAAGCAGTAGGAATAATAGGATCATTATAAGTGATAGTCTTTTCTTCAACTTTAATAGGTGCAGATACTTTTACTTCTATGGGAGGATGGTATTTAAACCACTTATCCTTAGGGAGATCAACATGAGCAGCAAAACATTCATAGAAAGAAGCTAATATCTCCGAGTCAAGTCCATATTTAGTGCTAAATTTACGGAAAACATCGGTATCCATAAAAGATTTAACACAATCAAACTTAGGTGTCATACCAGAATCCTTACCTTCGTTGAGATCCCAATCTTCAGAGTTGCATTTAATTCTTTCCAATAAATCCCATTTGAATTCAATAGTCTTCATCATAAAAGAGCCAGCACAAGAAGTATCGAGCATGGTGTGATTGTTATCAGAAAGTCAAGCATAAAATTTTTGGATAATCATTTCTCTTGAGTGGTCATGATTGGGGCATGAATATAACGTTGATTTAAGCCTCCCCCAAGCTTGAGCGATGCTTTCTCCTTCGCGAGGCCAAAAATTATATATATAATTGCGATCACGATGAACAAGATGCATAGCATAAAACTTATTATGAAATTCCAATTTCATTCGTTTGTATTTCCATGATCCCATATCATCACATAGCCTATACCATGTCAATGCATCTCCCTTCAAAGATAAAGGGAAGACCTTCTTCTTGATAACATCATCGGGCATACCTGCAAGCTTAAATAATCCACAAACTTCATCCACATATATTAGGTGCTCATCAGGATGTAATGTTCCATCTCCTCCAAAAGGATTAGCTAGTAGTTTTTCTATCATACCCGAAGGTATTTCAAAGTAGACATTTTCATTTTCAGTAGCTTCAGAAGGTTCAGTAGGTTGAGGAGCAACTCTTTGCTCTACTGGTCGGGGTGAAGGTACCCCAAACAAGCCCCTCAAAGGATTACTTTCCATAGTAACAAGTGACAGTAAATTTCAGCACACTATATAAAATTTTCCTTACCAAATTCCACCTACCAAAGGCGCTTTACTCCCTGGCAACGGCGCCAGAAAAGAGTCTTGATGACCCACAAGCATAGGGGATCTATCATAGTCCTTTAGATAAGTAAGAGTGTCGAACCCAACAAGGAGCAGAAGGAAATGATAAGCGGTTTTCAGCAAAGGTATTCTCTGCAAGCACTGAAATTATCGGTAACTGATAGTTTTGTGATAAGGTAATTTGTAACGAGTAACAAGTAATAAAAGTAAATATGGTGCAGCAAGATGGCCCAATCCTTTTTGTAGCGAAGGACAAGCCTGGCCAAACTCTTATATGAAGTAAAGCGCTCCCGAGGACACATGGGAATTATCGTCAAGCTAGTTTTCATCACGTTCATATGATTCGCGTTCGGTACTTTGATAATTGGGTATGTGGGAGAACAGGTGCTTGGGTGCTGTCCTTACTTGGAAAAACATCCCACTTATGATTAAGCCCCATTGCAAGCATCCACAACTACAACAGAAGTATTAAGGTAAACCTAACCATAGCATGAAACATATGGATCCAAATCAGCCCCTTACGAAGCAACGCATAAACTAGGGTTTATTCTTCCGTCACTCTAGCAACCCATAATCCACTTATTACTTCCCAATACCTTCCTCTAGGCCCAAATAATGGTGAAGTGTCATGTAGTCGACGTTCACATAACACCACTAGAGGATAGACAACATACATCTCATCAAAATATCGAACGAATACCAAATTCACATGACTACTAATAGCAAGACTTCTCCCATGTCCTCGGGATCAAACGTAACTAATCAAAAAGCATATTCATGTTCATAATCAGAGGGGTATTAATATGCATATAGGATCTGAACATATGATCTTCCACCAAATAAACCTACTAGCATCAACTACAAGGAGTAATCAACACTACTAGCAACCTACAGGTACCAATCCTAGACTTGGAGACAAGAATTGGATACAAGAGATGAACTAGTGTTTGAGAGGAGATGGTGCTGGTGAAGATGTTGATGGAGATTGACCCCCTCCCGATGAGAGGATCGTTGGTGATGACGATGGTGATGATTTCCCCCTCTCGGAGGGAAGTTTCCCCGGCAGAATAGCTCCGCCACAGCCCTAGATTGGTTCCTCCAAGGTTCCGCCTCGTGGCGGCGGAGTCTCGTCCCGAAAGCTTTCTTATGATTTTTTCCTCAACGAAAGACTCCATATAGTAGAAGATGGGCATCGGAGGGCACCAAGGGGCCCACGAGGCAGGGAGCACACCCAGGGGGTAGGGCGCGCCCCCACCCCCGTGGCCAGGGTGTGGGCCCCCTCTGGAACTTCTTGCGTTCAATATTTTTTATATATTCTAAAAATAGCTTCCATGAAGTTTCAGGACTTTTGGAGCTGTGCTGAATATGTCTCTAATATTTGCTGCTTCTCCAGCCCAGAATCCCAGCTGCCAGCATTCTCCCTCTTTATGTAAACCTTGTAAAATAAGAGAGAATAGGCATAAGTATTGTGACATAATGTGTAATAACAGCCCATAATGCAATAAATATCGATATAAAAGCATGATGCGAAATGGACGTATCAACTAACTGTGGCAGCAGGTTAGTTTGATCTAGCTGAGGATTGGGCACCGACCGCGTCAGCTGATCAGGCTGATCTACCAGAGGATCGGGCATCGACACAGGCACCTGCTCCGACACCGGCACTAGCTCTACAAGGAGCACCATCTCTGGAAGCAGCAGCAGCACTACCAGTCACACCGACACGGGCACCAGCAACGGCTTCGGCACCTGCACCAACACTTGCACTTGCATCTGCTCCGGCCCGTGCAGCGGCAACAGAACCGGCAGTTGCACCGGCAACAGACTGGGCTGCAGTTCGCACTTCATATACCAAAGTCCGTACAAAAACCGACATGTCCACCTTCTTGGTAATCATTGTCCGCCCAAGTGCTTCATTCTTTTTTCATTCCATGTTGTTTCACATGATTCACTGTGTTGATCTTACTGTTTGTGTATGTCTTCTTGTTTGCAAACAGAGAATTCCTAGAGCAAGGAGGGAGTCGTTCAACAATCCGGGCGACTGTGGCCAAGTTTCTCTTACCATGCGCAGCCTTGGTGTGAATGAACCTCCTCAATATACCGTAAGTACAAAGGATGGTCGCATGATGATTGATGCTAAAGGATGGTCAAGGTTCTAATCTAAATCATATCTTGCGGTAGGGGATGATGTCAAAATCGAACTTTCTCGGCAAGGAGAACTGGTCTGAATCAACTTTGAAATTCTTCAGTAGCATCATGCAACTGCCGAACTGATCTATCCTCCGAGAGATTTTGATGTAATACTCTGGCATGGTGAAACAAGTGTCTTGTGTGTATAAGTAGTACGACAATATTGTTGATAGAATTGCAACTCTGATTGCTTGTTAGGAACTGTCGTTCGATTTCATTCCAACAACTGTTGTGCTTTATTCAATTTTGTGTATTCGCCTTGCGACAGCATCTAAAACCAGCACCGTACCGACTGTCGGTGTCAAAACTGGCGGATCTCGGGTAGGGGGTACCGAACTGTGCGTCTAAGGTTGATGGTAACAGGAGATAGGGGACACGAAGCTTTACCCAGGTTCGGGCCCTCTTGATGGAGTTAATAACCTACGTCCTGCTCATTGATATTGATGAATACGAGTATTACAAGAGTTGATCTGCCATGAGATCGTAATGGCTAAACCCTAGAAGTCTAGCCTGTATGACTAAGGTATTGAGTATCCCCTATCCGGGCTAAGTCCTGCGGTTTATATACACACCGGGGGGATCTAGTGTTACATAGAGTCGGTTACATAATATGGAATCTTCATAGTTGTTCGCCAAGCTTGCCTTCCACGCCAAGGAGAGTCCCATCCGGACACGGGTATAGTCTTCGGTCTTCATATCATCATAGCCCATCAGTATGGCCCATTGATAACAGGGCGGACGCCCGAGGACCCCTTAGTCCAGGACTCCCTCAGTAGCCCCTGAACCTGGCTTCAATGACAAGGTATCCGACGCATAGTGCTTTCTTCGGCATTGCAAGGCGGGTTCCTCCTTCCGAACTCCCGAATAGTCTTCAGACAAATTGATTGTGTCCGGACCTGTAACACATACCGCACACAACCATAGAGAGAATATAATAACACACGAGTCCAATCCGCTGACAACTTTAGTAATGTGACATCACGCCTGTTCGGTTATAATTTCGAACCATTTTTCGCCCCACGTTTCGAGACGTGGTTGTCATTGGCATGTCTTGTCAAAGCATAGATCGTGTCCCCTTATTATGGGATTCTCATCAATACGGGTGTGGGTAACCCAACTGTGCCATTTACACAGCCTTGGGAGCAGGCGAATTTTAAGGCGAATGGGGGGGGGGCGTTCGATATTCACCGCCCTTATAAGGAGATAAGATTCCCCTTTCTTCCCACACGCTTTCGTCCTGCCTCTCTGTCCTCGAGCTCCAACGGCGAAGTACTCATTCAAACCAGCACCCAACCATGTCCGGATGCATAGCCGGCGGCAAGTGGATGACCTCTTCCATTAAGAGGGAAAATATAGAGGAGCTTCGAGAGGCCGGATACCTGGCCAAGGAGATCGTTCACTGACTCCCGACCGAGGGACAGATCATCCCCACCCCCAAGCCTCATGAGAGAGTGGTGTTCATCATGCATTTTGTCTGCGGGCTGGGATTCCCTCTCCACCCGTTTGTCCACGGATTGATGTTTTATTATGGTCTAGACTTCCATGATCTAGCCCCTAACTTTATCCTCAACATCTCGGCATTTATAGTTGTGTGCGAGGCCTTTCTCCGCATTCCACGTCACTCCAGCCTATGGCTGAAGACCTTTAATGTGAAGCCAAAGCTGGTGAGAGGGCAACAGGCAGAGTGCGGAGGAGCTATGTTGGGTAAGATGCCCAATGTCACCTGGCTCGAAGGTTGGCAATCAGGGTGGTTTTACATCACCGAGCCGCGCGACACTAACTGGACGGCGGCCCCCCAATTACGATCCGGAGTTCCGATGCGGCTCACCTCCTGGCAAGAGAAGGGCCTGACCTGGGGTGCTTCAGGCGAGCTGACAGGGCTCCAGACGTGCGTCCAGAACATGATATCCAGAAAGATTAATCTTGTCAATGTGATCCATGTTATGCTCATCCGCCAGATCCTCCCGTTCCAACGCTAGACTTGTTATTTATGGTAATTCGATCTGGCCAAGCACCAGACGCTGCTAGAGCTCTTCGACACAATGCACGAGGATATCTAGAAAGTGCTCTTCAAGGCCGGCAAGACGCCACCGCATACAACCGAGGATCGTGGGCGTAGCTCAAAGCGCCAAGCTAATTCGGTAAGTTTTTTCACGCTCTCAAGGCATAACCTTTACTACGGTATTGTGAGAAAGAAGTCTAAGCTCTCCTATCAATTGTTTCCTTAGGCCTGGGTCGACATAGCGAGGCGGATTAACTATCCAGCCCCGCTACCCGAAGAAAAAGAGACCCCACTCCTGACGAAGATATTTTTTTCGGCGCCTTATGACGTGCCAGAAAAGAAGACCAAAAAGGCAGCCAAGGGGACCAGGAGTGGCCTTCGTCGAAAGGATTCTTTGCAACTATCTTTCGAAGACAAGACTGACCCTTCGGTAGCCGAAGACGGCGATGAGGAGGAGGAGGAAGACAACTCCCCCTGAGGGGGGGAGGAAGAAAAGGGTGGCCTCCACAAACCTGGGGGTGAAGCCACCCAAGAGGGGGAAGGGCTCCCTCGTACATAACTCCACGTGGGATGTCGATAGCAGTCCTGAACGAATGCCCCGGACCAAGCCTCGGACCGCTTCGTAAGTACCCAAGACCTTATGCTCGTCCAAATGTTCGGCCCTTCCCCTTTGCAATATTAATATGTTTAATTTATGCTACTGCAGTCCGGCCCGCGATGGTTCTCCGCAGTCCTCGACAAAGGGCTCGCTAGATTCAAAGGAGATGGCTAGCATGTCACCGCCACCTGCTCACTCTGCCTCACCCAAGGGTGATGACGAGGTGGTGTCCCAATGGGCCTTCCCCAACAAAGGGGAGGCTCCGGAGATCGTCAGGGCGGCGTCCAAGGGTGACTCCACGGCCGCCGAACACATGGGGGAAGAAACCCCCATGGAGAATGATGGTGGGGGCCGAGTTCCATTCGGCCCTCAGCCAGATATTATTGCGGAGACCTGTACGACTCCGGAGTCAGCCTTCCCCGAAAGGAGGGGGTGTGCCTGTTACGCCGGTGACCTCTGTCCGACCAGAGGCACCGGCCGATCTACTGGAAGTGCTGCGAGACACTTCCATTGTAGATGAGCATCGTGCCCTCATGGGTACGATGATCAAAAAGGTTCAGTCTGCCAAAAGTGGACTGACCGAAGCCTGCACTAGCCTTTTAACAGGCTTTGAGGTAATAATAATTGTAGAAAGAATATCACGGCGTAGACAGTAGCCCCTGATGCTCTGTTCGGTGTTCGTAAAGAAAAGCCGAACAAAGGATCAAAACAAGTTTCGCAGGAGTCTAACATATGTTGTCTATGTGAATAAGCAGGCATCGTTGCTGGCTGCTCCCGCTCATACTGCGGAGGTCTTCGAACTGAAGCAGAGCCTGGAGCGGGTCGAGGAAGAGCTCAGTCTTGTGAAGACGCAGCTAGAGGACAGCAAAGGTATGCAGTAACCTGTGTGTGTATGTTAGGAAGGATGAATATGTCATGGACTATGCTAGGGGCCACGACCGAGGTGGCAGCCCTCAAGAAGGCGTTAGCCGAGGCCAAGGACAAAGCGGCCAAGGAACGCGGTGCACGCGAAAAGCACGAGGCCCGGGTCAGTGATGTTCAGCAAGAGCTTCAGGATGCCGTTAAGAAGAATGAGTCCCTTGAGCGTGATTCTAAGATGCAGGCGTCCGAACTTGCCAAGGCTTGCCAGAGCGCACAAGAGGCTCGATCCGAAGCCCAGAGCGCTCTTCAGGAACTCCAGGCGGCTAAGAACATTGCGGCGGGTATGTTTTTCATTATGCAAAACAAGTTGATGAGGGGAACTGTCGGTGTCAAAACCGGCGGATCTCGGGTAGGGGGTCCCCAACTGTGCGTCTAAGGCGGATGGTAACATGAGGCAGGGAACACGATGTTTTACCGAGGTTCGGGCCCTCTTGATGGAGGTAAAACCCTACGTCCTGCTTGATTAATATTGATGATATGGGTAGTACAAGAGTAGATCTACCACGAGATCAGAGAGGCTAAACCCCAGAATCTAGCCTATGATATGATTTTATGTTGTTGTTGTGTCCTACGGACTAAACCCTCCAGTTTATATAGACACCGGAGAGGGTTACTGAGGGAGTCCTGGATTAGGGGGTCTCCGGACAGCCGGACTATCTCCATTGGCCGGACTGTTAGACTATGAAGATATAAGATTGAAGACTTCGTCTCGTGTCCGGATGGGACTCTACTTGGCGTGGAAGGCAAGCTAGGCAATACGGATATGGATACCTCCTCCTTTGTAACCGACCTTGTGTATCCCTAACCCTCTCTGGTGTCTATATAAACCGAAGGGTTTTAGTCCGTAGGACGACAACAACCATAACATACAATCATACCATAGGCTAGCTTCTAGGGTTTAGCCTCTCTGATCTCGTGGTAGATCTACTCTTGTACTACCCATATCATCAATATCAATCAAGCAGGACGTAGGGTTTTACCTCCATCAAGAGGGCCCGAACCTGGGTAAAATAGTGTGTCCCCTGCCTCCTGTTACCATCCGGCCTAGACGCACAGTTCGGGACCCCCTACCCGAGATCCGCCGGTTTTGACACCGACATTGGTGCTTTCATTAAGAGTTCCTCTGTGTCATCACCGTTAGGCTTGATGGCTCCTACTATCATCGATAGCGATGCGGTCCAGGGTGAGACTTTTCTCCCCGGACAGATCTTCGTATTCGGCGGCTTTGCACTGTGGGCTAATTCACTTGGCTATCTGGAGCAGATTGAAAGCTACGCCCCTGGCCATCAGGTCAGATTTGGAAGTTTGAACTACACGGCCAACATCCGCACTGTCATAATGGGTATGACCTAGCTCTGCCGCCGAACAGTACCCCAGAGTCCGCGCCCGCATCAGCTCCGACCCTTAGCTCGGAGCCAACTGCGCCAATCGAGGACGGATGGTTAGAAACTGCCTCAGGGGCTGCAGTCTCAACGGCGATCGAGCCGAACACCAGCCTAACCCTCTGCGCAGCCCGTGACTCCAAGGTGCCAGACTCTTTTCCGGAATCCGAACTATCCACGCCCCTGCCAATCGAATCCGATTGGGCGCCGATCATGGGATTCACCGCCATGGACATCTTTCAGCACTTGCCCTTCGGCGACATCCTGAATTCACTAAGGTCTCTCTCTTTGTCAGGAGGGCCCTGGCCGGATTATGGCAAACAGGATTGGGATGCGGACGACGAAGAAATTCGACGCCCACCCACCACCCACTTCGTAGCCACTGTCGATGATTTAACCGACATGCTCGACTTCGACTCCGAAGACATCGACGGTATGGACGACGATGTAGGAGACGAACATGAACCAGCGCCAATAGGGAACTGAAAAGCCACCTCGTCATATGACATATACATGGTGGATACACCCAACGAAGGCAATGGCGACGAGATAGCAGAGGATGACCCCTCCAAGAAGCAACCCAAGCGCCGACGTCAACGGCGCCGCTCTAAGTCCCGCCAAAGCAAAAGTGGTGATACCGGCACAGGAGATAATAACACTCCGGATAGTGCCGAAGACAACAACAATCCCCCCCAGCAAGATTTTGAGCAGGATGATGAAGGAGCCAGCTCTCCTGAGAGAGCGGCAGACGGAGAGGAGGAGGATGACAATTACATCCCCCCTCCGAAGATGAGGCAAGCCTCTGTGATGATGAATTCGCCGTACCAGAGGATCCCGTCGAACAAGAGCGCTTCAACCACCGGCTTATGGCCACGGCAAATAGCCTGAAGAAAAAGCAGCAGCAGCTTCAAGCTGATCAAGATCTGCTAGCTGACAGATGGACTGAAGTCCTCGCGGCCGAGGAATATAAACTCGAGCGCCCCTCCAAGAATTACCCAAAGTGCAGCTTACTACCCCAACTGGAGGAAGAAGCGTATGATACGGCTGATCGGCCACCTCGTGCCCGCGATAGAGAGGCATTCCAGCCAAAAGCTCAGCCTCCACCCTGACGCCATTCAAATAAAAAGGCATGGGGAGATACGCCAGACCTGCGAGACATATTGGGGGACAAAGCAAAGCATGCAAGATCGATCTACAGATCACGACGACGCACCACTCTGTGAGACGATAAACGTCACGCCGGATACAGTAAAAGCAAATCCGGCCGGGCCGAACACAGCGGGCAAGACCCATTCGAGCTGCGTCGTGATATAGCCCAATACAGAGGCGCCGCACACCCCTTATGCTTCATAGACGAAGTAATGGAACATCAATTCCCAGAAGGTTTCAAACCTGTAAATATTGAATCATACGACGGCACAACAGATCCCGCAGTATGGATTGAGGATTTCCTCCTCCACATCCACATGGCCCACGGTGATGACTTACACGCCATCAAATACCTCCCACTAAAGCTCAAAGGACCAGCGCGGCATTGGCTTAGCAGCTTGCCAGTGGACTCCATTAGCTATTGGGAAGATCTGGAAGCCGCATTCCTCGACAACTTACAGGGCACTTATGTGCGACCACCAGACGCCGACGACTTGAGCCACATAATTCAGCAGCCAGAAGAGTCAGCCAGGCAATTCTGGACTCGGTTTCTTACAAAGAAAAAACAAATCATCGACTGCCCGAATGCGGAGGCCTTAGCGGCTTTCAAACACAACATCCGAGACGAGTGGCTAGCCCGACACCTTGGTCAGGAAAAGCCGAAATCTATGGCAGCTCTCACGACGCTCATGACCCGCTTTTGTGCGGGAGAAGACATCTAGCTGGCTTGCAGTAATAACATATCAAAGAACCATGGTACCTCAGATACCAAGTACGGCAATAGCACGTCACGTCGCAACAAACATAAGCGCCGCATTAACAGCAAAAATACTGAGGATACGGTAGTCAATGCCGGATTCAAAGGCTCTAAACCCGGTCAGCGGAAAAAGCCATTCAAACAAAGTACGCCGGGTTCGTCCAGCTTGGACTGTATACTCGATCGCTCATGTCAAATACACGGCACCCCAAACAAGCCAGCCAATCACACCAACAGGGATTGTTGGGTGTTCAAGCAGGCCGGCAAGTTAATTGCCGAAAACAAGGACAAGGGGCCGCATAGCGATGGCGAGGAGGAGCCCCAGCAGCCACACACTGGAGGACAGAAGAGGTTTCCCCCGCAAGTGCGGACGGTGAACATGATATACACAACCCACATCCCCAAGAGGGAGCGGAAACGTGCGCTCAGGGACGTATATGCGTTGGAGCCAGTCGCCCCAAAGTTCAACCCTTGGTCCTCCCGTCCGATCACCTTCGATCGCAGGGACCACCCCACTAGTATCCATCATGGCGGATTCGCCGCACTAGTCCTAGACCCAATCATTGACGGATTTCACCTCACTCGAGTCCTTATGGATGGCGGCAGCAGCCTGAACCTGCTTTATCAGGACACAGTGCGCAAAAATGGGTATAGACCCCTCAAGGATCAAACCCACAAAAACGACCTTTAAAGGCGTCATTCCAGGTGTAGAGGCCCATTGCACAGGCTCAATTACACTGGAAGTGGTCTTCGGATCCCCAGATAACTTCCGAAGCGAAGAGTTAATCTTTGATATAGTCCCGTTCCGCAGTGGTTATCACGCGCTGCTCGGGCGAACCGCATCTGCTAGATTCAATGCGGTACCGCATTATGCATACCTCAAGCTCAAGATGCCAGGACCTCGCGGAGTTATTACTGTTAACGGAAACACAGAGCGCTCTCTCCGAACAGAGGAGCACACCGCATCCCTCGCAGCATAAGCACAAAGCAGCCTCTCAAGGCAATCAACCAGTTCAGCGCTTCAAAGCCCGGACACCTTCAAGCGCGCTCGGCAAATAGACCACCTGGCGCGATCTGAGCTCGTGTAGCAATACGGCGGCCACCCCAATCCCAGCCCAACGGAGAAACTCGTGCCGCGCGTACATAATTACGCATTAAACATAGCATGGGCACAGATGGGGAGGGGGGCACAACTGCGGCACGCCCCAATACGCGGCTTAAACCGCACTAGGGGCATCCCGTTTGTTTATCTTTTTTTTAGGACCTTAATCTCTGGAAACAGTGTCCGGCAGCACTATCGTCGAACACATGATGCAGCAACCAAGGAGGCGGACAGCTACGTCATACCATGGAATTCACAGGTGGATTACAGTAACGAGCGAAGTATTCGATTTAATATCATTCCTCAGCTTGCCCTTGGAAGGGACATAGTCCTACTCTTTACTTATCGCACTATCTGTATCATTCTGCTTTAACGCAATTTTTTGAATAAGCAATGCATGACATTACGACTATTATTGCATTCTTGTCATATATATATGTTCATTAATGACGCCTTGCAACCGTACACTCTGGTACGGCCAATACTCCAGGGGCTTACGTACCCCACAATACGGTGTGAAAAGTCCGAACACTTTCACAAGTGCGGCACCCCGAACTTATAGCATTATATGCATCAGCTCCGAATCATGTCTTTGGTCAAATGTTGGGTTTGCCCGGCTCCTATGTTTTGGTACCTTACGTTCCGCTCTATCGTCTAAGGTAGTGCTAGGAGAACTACTGCGATTGTGCCCCAGTTCTGCTGGGTTCAGCACCTCAGTAGAGAAAGCTAAAACTGACTGTCATGATAAGGCGAGAGACTAGTCGCTGTTCGGTGAGGTTTTCGAGTCGCTAAAGACTTATGCTGCTTAGAGCGAGGGGTTGGCCCTGTCCGGCTTAAAGGCGTGTATCGCGCCCCAAATTCGGCCTTCCGAATACCAGGGCTTCGCAAAAATTTAAAATTATAGAATTCTATGGCTAAGTGAGAGTGATAAAGCATTATTAGTCCGGTTGCCTTGTTCGCTGTGCTGAGCACCTCCCTCGAAGGACCCAAACATGGGAACAAGAGTGCTCAGGTTTATCCCGAACACCCCAGCACTTGTGGTATGGGGGCAGAAGCCGAGGACAAGCCATCTCTCAGATTGGATAAACAACCAAACAAAAGGTAATATTTTAAATTCAAACAAGCGTTGCATAGCGCATATGAAACAAGTTTTCAAAAATACAGGATAAAACGAGCAAGTCTCATTCAAACATTACATCTTTTGAACAGTCATCTGCGATGAGACGGGCACCCGGTAGAACACCCTCGTAGTACATCTCAGGGTGGTGGTGCTCCTTCCCCTCCGGCGGCCCCTCCTTGATCACCTTCACGGCGTCTAGCTTGACCCACTGCAATTTCACACGGGTGAAAGCCCGGCGTGCACCTTCAATGCAGACAGATCGCTTGACGACCTCCAACCGCGGGCAGGCATCCACAAGCCGCCTAACAAGGCCGAAAAAGCTGTTCGGAAGGGCGTCGCCAGGCCACAGCCGGACTATAAAGCTCTTCATGGCCCGATCGGCCGCCTTATGTAGCTCGACCATCTGCTTCACCTAGTCGCTCATTGGCACCGGGTGTTTGGCCTCAGCATACTAAGACCAGAACAGTTTCTCCATTGAGCTTCCATCCTCGGCCTGGTAAAATTGTGCGGCATCGGACACGCTGCGGGGCAAGTCTGCGAATGCTCCTGGAGAGCTCCGGATTCGGGTAAGTAATCGGTAGTTTACTTTTACATGCTTGCTTTGCATATCTATAGACAAGGTATTACTTACCCTTGTTCTCCTCGAGCTACCTCTTGGCAAGGACGAGCTCTTTCCTGGACCCCTCGTGGTCGTACCTTAGTATGGCGACCTCCACAGTCAGTGCGGCGGACGCCAGCAGCAAAGCCTGCATATGCATATTGACACACTTATATTAGACTCCAGCGATATTATTTGATCCTCTGTTCGGCTTTTCTTTGTGAACACCGAACAAAGCATCAGGGGCTACTATCTATGCGGTAATATTTCTACTACATTTTAAAACAATTACCTCGAAGCCTGTTAGAAGGCTGGCACAGGCTTCAGTCAACCCGATCTTGGCGGACTGAACCTTCTGGACCACCGCGCTCATAACAGTACGGTGCTCCTCGTTGATGGAAGCGCTGTGAAGCGCTTCCAGCAGATTGTCCGGCGCCTCTGGATGGACAGAGGTCACCGGCACAGGCGTCTTGCCCCTCTTAGAAGGAGGCCACCTGCCCGAGCCTGGAACCGCTGGAGGTTCCGGCGCGGTGTTCAGTTGAGGGCCGAACTCGGAGCTCTTAGGGGCCCCGTCCCCTCGGCTCCCGGAGTCCGGAAGGTCGCCTTGAGGCACCTCTGGGACTGTCTCCCCTCGGTCCCGTGCCTCTTGAGACATCACCTCAGCGTCATTGGCATGATGAGGGGAGGTGGCGGTCGGGACTGGATCGTTGTCCATGTCCGACGAGCCCAGGGAGTCGTCCGATGATACCTCGATATTGGCTCGTGGCGGCCTGCATAATTGTGTTCGGCGTTAGGGAAAACAGTGCGACAAAGTAATTCTATGAGTTACTCTGGTATCCGAATACTTACGATCTCCCCGGGGGCTTGGCCCTGGGCAATCACTCATCTTCGCCTTCGTCGGCGGCGGTGGAACTGTCCGGAAGGAGAGTCCTTCCCTTATTGGACACTTTGGCCTCCCCAGTTGGGGCAGCCTTCCTTTTCTTGTCTCCCCCGACTGGAGGGGGAGCATCTTCTTCTTCCTTCTCGTCTTTGGGGGAAGAGTGTGCCGCAGAGTTATCGGACGATGAGTCCGATAACACCTGGCGCCGGGAACCCTTTCGGGTTCCCTTGGCCTTCTTGGTCTTCTCCGGAACCTTGTAAGGAGCCGGAGCCAGCATCTTCGTCAGGAGAGCGCCCGCAGTGTCTTCGGGCAAAGGGGCCGAACAGTTAATCTGCCCCGACATCTCAACCTAGTCCTATCAAAGGCATGGAGATTAGACCCCGCGCGTAATTAAGCTAGGGAAAATAAATCTCCTACGGGACGTATTGAACTCACCGAACACGCTAGGCGCTTTGCGCTTAGTCCGCGGTCGTCGGCGAGAGAAGAGGGGACCTCGGCGCCCTTGAACAGCACCTTCCAGACGTCCTTGTGCGTCGTATCGAAGAGCTCTCTCAGAGTCTGGTGCTGGGCCGGGTCGAACTCCCACAAGTTAAAATCCCGTTGTTGACACGGGAGGATCCGGCGGATGAGCATAACTTGGGCTATGTTGACAAGCTTGAGCTTCTTTCTCGCCATGCTCCGAATACATTTCTGGACTCCATCCAGTTCCACCGATGAACCCCACGACAAGCCCTTCTCTTTCCAGGAAGTGAGTCGTGTTGGGAATCCGGATCAAAACTCAGGGACTACCACTCATTTGGCATCGCGCGGCTCGGTGATGTAGAACCACGCCGATTGCCATCCCTTTATTGTCTCCAAGAAGGAGCCTTCGAGCCATATGACGTTGGGCATCTTGCCCACCATGGCTCCGCCGCATTCTGCTTGTTGGCCTCGTACTACCTTCGGCTTGATATTGAAGGTCTTTAACCACAGGCCAAAGTGGGCCAGATGCGGAGGAAAGCCTCACACACGATGATGAATGCCGAAATATTGAGGATGAAGTTCGGGGCCAGATCATGATAGTCCAGCCCGTAGTAGAACATGAGACCACGGACGAATGGATGGAGGGGAAATCCTAGTCTGCGGAGGAAGTGGTGAAGGAAAACTACTCTCTTGTGAGGTTCTGGGGTAGGGACGATCTGCCCCGCAGCGGGCAGCCGATGCGCGATGTTCGCGGCTAAGTATCCGGCTCCGCGCAGCTTCTTGATGTCTCCCTCCGTGACAGAGGAGACCATCCACCTGCCTCCCGCTCCAGACATGGTTGGAGAAGGTTAAGGTGGGAAGTGTGGACTTGGGCGCTAGAGCTCTAGTGTGCAAAAACGGATGAGCAAAGGAGGAAGAAGGCGTGGATAGAAAGGTGAATCCTTATCCCTTTATATGGGCAGACGAAGCTAAGCGTCCCCACTTGCCTGGTAAAACTCGCTTATCCCCAAAGCGCCGTAATTGATGGCGCGGTTGGGTTACCCACGCCCGTGTTGATGAGAATCCCGTAATAAGGGGACACGATCTCTGCTTTGTCAAGACGTGTCAAAAAACTGCCTCACGTTATGTGCGGGGCTGGTTAAAGGAAACGGTTCGAATAATCACCGGGCCATGACATAATGTCATGCTGCCAAAACAAGCCAGCAAATTAGATCTGTGAAAATATTATTCTCTCTACGGCGGTATGTGCAAGTTATTTTGCATGGTCAGACACCATCCTCGTATTCAAATTCTTCTGTGATGTATTCGGAGAAGGAACCCGCCTTGCAATGCGGAAGACAATACTGCGCGCCGAACTCATCGTTGTTGAAGCCTGGTTCAGGGGCTACTGAGGGAGTCCTGGATTAGGGGGTCTCCGGACAGCAGGACTTTCTCCATTGGCCGGACTGTTAGACTATGAAGATATAAGATTGAAGACTTCGTCTCGTGTCCGGATGGGACTCTACTTGGCGTGGAAGGCAAGCTAGGCAATACGGATATTGATACCTCCTCCTTTGTAACCGACCTTGTGTAACCCTAACCCTCTCCGGTGTCTATATAAACCGAAGGGTTTTAGTCCGTAGGACGACAACAACCATAACATACAATCATACCATAGGCTAGCTTCTAGGGTTTAGCCTCTCTGATCTCGTGGTAGATCTACTCTTGTACTACCCATATCATCAATATTAATCAAGCAGGACGTAGGGTTTTACCTCCATCAAGAGGGCCCGAACCTGGGCAAAACATCGTGTTCCCTGCCTCCTGTTACCATCCGGCCTAGACGCATAGTTCGGGACCCCCTACCCGAGATCCACCAGTTTTGACACCGACAGTTAGGGTTACACAAGGTCGGTTACAAAGGAGGATATATCCATATCCGTACCGCCTAGCTTGCCTTCCACGCCAAGTAGAGTCCCATTAGGACACGAGACGAAGTCTTCAATCTTGTATCTTCATAGTCTAACCGTCCGGCCAAAGGATATAGTCCGGCTGTCCGGAGACCCCCTAATCCAGGACTCCCTCAGTAGCCCCTGAACCAGGCTTCCAATGACGATGAGTCCGGCACGCAGTATTGTCTTCGCCATTGCAAGGCGGGTTCCTCCCTCGAATACATCATGGAAGAATTTGAATACAAGGATAGTGTCCGACCCTACAAAATAAGTTCCACATACCACCATAGAGAGAATAATATTTCCACAAATCTAATTTGCTTACTTGTTTTGGCAACACGACATTATGTCATGTCCCAGTGATTACTCGAACCGTTTCCTTTAACTAGCCCCACACATAACGCGAGGCACTTTTTTGACACGTCTTGTCAAAGCAGAGATCGTGTCCCCTTATCACGGGATTCTCATCAATACGGGCGTGGGTAACCCAACCGCGCCATCGATTACGGCACTTGGGGGATAAGCGAGTTTTACCAGGCTAGTGGGGACGCATAGTTTCGTCCGCCCATATAAAGGGATAAGGATTCACCTCTTCATCCACGCCCCCTTCCTCCTTTGCTCATCCATTTTCGCGCACTAGAGCTCCAACACCCAAGCCCACATCCTTTCCCTCAACCTTCTCCAAACATGTCCAGAGTGGGAGGCAAATGGATGGTTTCCTCAATTACGGAGGGACATATCAAGAAGCTGCGGGGAGACGGATACTTAGCCGCGAATATCGCGCATCGGCTGCCCGCTGCGGGGCAGATCGTCCCTACCCCGCAACCTCATGAGAGGGTACTTTTCCTGCACCACTTCCTCCGCGGACTGGGGTTTCCCCTCCATCCATTCGTCCGTGGTCTCATGTCCTACTACGGGCTGGACTTTCATGATCTGGCCCCGAACTTCGTCCTCAACATTTCGGCGTTCATCGTCGTGTGTGAGGCTTTCCTCCGCATCCGGCCCCACTTCGGCCTATGGTTAAAGACCTTCAATATCAAGCCGAAGGTGGTGGGAGGCCAACAAGCAGAATGCGGCGGAGAAATGGTGGGCAAGATGCCCAATGTTATATGGCTTGAAGGCTCCTTTGTGGAGACCATAAAGGGGTGGCATTCGATGTGGTTCTACATCACCGAGCCGCGCGATGCCAAATGGGCGGCGGCCCCCGAGTTTTGATCCGGATTCCCTACACGGCTCACTTCCTGGAAAGAGAAGGTCTTGTCGTGGGGTTCATCGGTGCAGCTGGATGAACACCAGAAATGTATCCGGAGTATGGCAAGCAAGAAGCTCAAGCTTGTCAACATAGTCCAGGTCATGCTCATCCGCCGGATCCTCCCGTGTCAACAACGGGATTTTAACTTGTGGGAGTTCGACCCGGCCCAGCACCAGAATCTGAGCGAGCTCTGCGATACGACGCACAAGGACGTCTGGAAGGTGTTGTTCAAGGGCGCCGAGGTCCCTCCTTCACTCGCCAAGGACCGCGGGCTAAGCGCAAAGTGCCTAGCACGTTCGGTGAGTTCAATACATCTCGTAGGATATTTATTTCCCCTAGCTTAATCATGTGCGGGGTCTGATCTCCATGCCCTTGACAAGACTAGGTGGAGACGTCGGGGCAGACTAACTGTCCGGCCCCTTTGCCCGAAGACACTGCGGGCGCTCTCTTGACGGAGATGCTGACTCCGGCACCTTACAAGGTGCCAGAGAAGACCAAGAAGGCCAAGGGAACCCGAAAGAGTTCCCGACGCCTGGGTTTATCGGACTTATCGTCCGATAACTCCACGGTGCACTCCTCCCCCGAAGACAAGGAAGAAGACGAAGACACTCCCCCTCCAGTCAGGGAGACAAGAAAAGGAAGGCAGCCCCAACCGGGGGGCCCAAAGGGTCCATGAAGGGAAGGACTCTCCATCCGGACTACTCTACCACCGCCGCCGAAGGCGATGATGAGTGGCTGCCCAGGGCCAAGCCCCTGGGGAAATCGTAAGTATTCGGATACCAGAGTAACTCATAGCATTCCTTTGTCGCACTGCTTCTGCTAACGCCGAATTATGACTATGCAGACCGCCACGAGCCCGTATCGACGTATCGTCGGATGGCTCCCTGGGCTCATCGGATATGGATAGCGATCCACTTCCGACCGCCACCTCCCCTTGCCCTATGGACAACGCTGAGGTATTGTCTCAAGAGGTACCGGGTCGAGGGGAGACAGTCCCGGAGGCGCCTCAAGGTGACCTTCCAGACTCCAGGAGCAGAGGGGACAAGGCCCCCGATGGCTCCGAGTTCGGCCCTCAGCCGAACAACACGCCGGAACCTCCAGCGGTTCCAGATTCAGGCATGCGGCCTCCTTCCAGGAGGGGCAAGACGCCTGTGCCTGTGACCTCTGTCCATCCAGAGGCACTGGACAATCTATTGGGAGCGCTTCGCAGCGCTTCCATCGACGAGGAGCACTGCACTATGCGGTGGTCCAGAAGGTTCAGTCTGCCAAGAGCGGATTGACTGAAGCCTGTGCCAGACTTCTAACAGGCTTTGAGGTAAGTGTTCGAAATATAGGAAAAATATTACCGCATAGACAGTAGCCCCTGATGCTCTGTTCGGTGTTCAAAAAAGAAAAGTCGAATAGAGGATCAAATAATGCCGTAGGAGTCTAACATAATTATGTGTGTATGCGTATGCATGCTTCGCTGCTGGCCTCAGCAGCACTGACTGCGGAGGTCGCCACACTGAAGCAGGACCTCGAGGGGTCCAAGAAAGAGCTCGGCCTTGCCAAGAGGCAGCTCGAGGAGAACAAGGGTAAGTAATACCCTCTCTGTAGATATGTATATATAAAAGAAGACGCGATTGCAAAATGACAGGATCATCGTATATTTGCCAGGGGCCAGGACCGAGGTGGCAACCCTGAAGCAAGCGCTATCCAAGGCCAAAGGAAAAGCGGCTAAGGAGCGCACCGAGCGGGAAAGGCATCAAGCTCGGGTGGGCTAGGTGCAGCAAGAGCTCCAGGCTCTCATGACGAAGCACGAGGCATTGGAGCTTGACTCGAAGACACAAGAGTCTGAGCTTGCCGTAGCCCTTAAGAGCGCAAAGAGTGCCAAGGCCGAAGCCCAAAAGGCCCTCCAGGAGATTGACGCGATGAAGAAAATAGCGGCGGGTAAGGCATTCTATATGCAAAGCAAGCATGTGAAAGTAAATCACCTATTACTTACCCGAATCCAGAGCTCTCCAGGAGCATTCATAGATTTGCCCCGCAGCGTGTGGGATGTCGCACAGTTTTACCAGGCCGAGGAGGGAAGCTCAACGGAGAAGCTGTTCTGGTCTCACTATACTGGGACCAAACACCCGGTGCCTATGAGCGACCAGCTAAAGCAGCTGGTCGAGCTATACAAGGTGGACGAACAGGCCATGAAGGGCTTTATAGTCCGGCTGTGGCCTAGCGACGCCCTTCCGAACAGCTACTTCGGCCTGGTGAGGCGGCTTGTGGATGCCTGCCCACGGCTGGAAGTCATCAAGTGGTCCGCTTGCATCGAAGGTGCACGCCAGGCTTTCACCCGCGTGAAGGTGCAATGGGCCAAGCTAGACGCCGTGAAGCTGATCAAGGAAGGACTGCCGCAGGGCAAGGAGAATCGTACCCCCGAAATTTATTATGAGGGTGTCCTGAAGGGTGCCCGTCTTGTAGCGGACGAATGTCCAAAGGATGTAATATTTGAGTAAACTTGCTCGTGTGATCCTGTATGATGAAAACTTGTTTCATATGCGCTATGCAACGCTTGTTTGAATTTAAAATATTACCTTCAGTTTGGCTGTTTATCCAATTTGAGAGATGGCTAGTCCTCGGCTTCTGCCCCATGCCGCGAGTGTTGGGGCGTTCGGGATAAACCTGAGCACTCTTGTTCCCATGTTTTGGTCCTTCGAGGGAGGTGCTCAGCACAGCGAACAAGGCAACCGGACTAATAATGCTTTATCACTCTCACTTAGCCATAGAATTCTATAATTTTAAATTTCGGCGAAGCCCCTGGTATTCGGAAGGCCGAATTCGGGGCACGATACACGCCTTTAAGTCGGACAGGACCGGCTCCTCGCTCTAAGTGGCATAAGTCTTTAGGGACTCGAAACCTCGCCGAATAGCGACCGGTCTCTCGCCTTATCATGACAGTCGGTTTTAGCTTTCTCTACTGAGGTGTTGAGCCCAGCAGAACCGAGGCACAATCGCAGTAGTTCTCCTAGGGCTACCTTAGCCGATAGAGCGGAATGTAAGGTACCAAAACATAGGAGCCGGGCAAACCCAACATTTGACCATAGACATGATTCAGAGCTGATGCATATAATGCTATAAGTTCGGGGTGCCGCACTTGTGAAAGTGTTCAGACTTCTCACACCATATTGTGGGGTACTTAAGCCCCTAGTGTGTTGGCCGTACCAAAGTGTACGGTTGCAAGGTGTCATTAATGAACACATATATATAAAACAAGAATGCAATAATAGTCGTAATGTTATGCGTTGTTTATTCAAAGAGGTGTGTTAAAGCAGAATGATACAGATAGTGCGATAATCAAAAAGTAGGACTATGTCCCTTCCAAGGGCAAGCTGAGGAATGGTATTAAAGCAAATATTTCACTCGTTATAGTGATCCACCTGGGAGTTCCGTGGTGTGACGTAGCTTTCTGCCTCTCTTGGTTGCTCCATCATGTGTTCAGCAATCATGCTGTCGGACAAGGTTTCTAGAGATTAAAATGCTGAAAGAGAAAATAACAAAGCGGGAAGCCCCTAGTGCGGTTTAGGCCGTTTCTTGGAGCGTTTCGTAGTTGTGCCCCCCTCCCCACCTGTGCCCACGGTATTTTCAATGCGTAATTATGCACGCGTGGCAAGGATTTCGCTGTTTGGCTGGGACTGGGGTGGGGGCCGTATTGCTACGCAAGCTCAGATCGTGCCAGGCGGTCTAGTTGCCGATTACTCTGAGGGCCGCAGTGTGCTCCTCCGTTCGAAGAGAGCACCCTATGTTTCCATTAACTGTAATAACCCCACGAGGTCCATGCATCTTGACCTTGAGGTATGCATAATGCGGTACCGCATTGAATCTCACAAATGCGGTTCGCCCGAGTAGTGCATGATAACCACTGCGGAATGGGACTATATCGAAGATTAATTCTTTGCTTCGGAAGTTATCCGGGAATCCGAAGACCACTTCCAGCGTAATTGAGCCTGTGCAATGGGCCTCTACACCTGGAATGACGCCTTTAAAGGTCGTTTTTGTGGGTTTGATCCTTGAGGGGTCTATACCCATTTTGTGCACTGTGTCCTGATAGAGCAGGTTCAGGCTGCTGCCGCCATCCATAAGGACTAGAGTGAGATGAAATCCTTCAATGATTAGGTCTAGGACAAGTGCGGCGAATCCTCCATGACGGATACTAGTGGCGTGGTCCCTGTGATCGAAGGTGATCTGACAGGAAGACCATGGGTTGAACTTCGAGGCGACTGGCTCCAACGCATATACGTCCCTGAGCGCACGCTTCTTCTCCCTCTTGGGGATGTGGGTTGCGTATATCATGTTCACCGTCCGCACTTGTGGGGGGAACCTCTGCTGTCCTCCGGTGTTCGGCTGCCGGGGCTCTTCCTCGTCATCGCTATGTGGCCCCTTATCTTTGTCTTCGGCAATTAACTTGCCGGCCTGCTTGAACACCCAACAATCCATGTTGGTGTGGTTGGCTGGCTTGTCGGGGGTGCCGTGTATTTGACACGAGCGATCGAGTATACGGTCCATACTGCACGGGCCCGGAGTGCTTCTTTTGAATGGATTTTTTCGCTAACTTGGTATAGAGCCTTTGAATCCGGCATTGACTGTCGTATCTTCAGTATTATCGCTGTTAATGCGGCTCTTATGTTTGTTGCGACGTGACCTGCTATTGCCGTCCTTGGTATCCGAAGTACCATGGTTCTTTGACATATTGTTACTGCGAGCCAGCCAGCTGTCTTCTCCCGCACAAAAGCGGGTCATGAGTGTCGTGAGGGCTGCCATAGATTTCGGCTTTTCCTGACCAAGGTGCCGGGCTAGCCACTCGTCGTGAATGTTGTGTTTGAAAGCTGCTAAGGCCTCTGCATCTGGACAATCGACGATTTGATTTTTCTTTGTTAGGAACCGAGTCCAGAATTACCTGGCTGATTCTTCTGGCTGCTGAATTATGTGGCTCAAGTCATCGGCATCTGGTGGTCGCACATAAGTGCCTCTGCATCTGCTTCCAGATCTTCCCAACAGCTAATGGACTCTGCTGGCAGGCTGTTAAGCCAATGCCGCGCTGGTCCTTTGAGGTTTAGTGGGAGGTATTTGATGGCGTGTAAGTCATCACCACAGGCCATGTGGATGTGGAGGAGGTAATCCTCGATCCATACCGCAGGATCTGTTGTGCCATCGTATGATTCAATATTTACAGGTTTGAAACCTTCTTGGATTTGATGATCCATTACTTCGTCTGTGAAGCATAAGGGATGTGCGGCGCCTCTGTATTGGGCTATATCGCGACGCAGCTCGAATGGGTCTTGCCCGTTGTGTTCGGCTCGGCCGGATTTACTTTTACTGTATCTGGCGTGACGTTTATCGTCTCGCATAGTGGCGTGCCCTCGTGATCCGTAGATTGATCTTGCATGTTTTGCTTTGTCCTCCAATATGTCTCGCAAGTCTGATGTGTTTCCCCATGCTTTTTTATTTGAATGGCGTCGGGGTGCCGGCTGAGCTTTTGGTCGGAATGCCTCTCTCTCATGGCCACGAGGTGGCCGATCTGCCGCATCATACGCTTCTTCCTCCAGTCGAGGTAGCAACCTGCATTTTGGGTAACTCTTGGAGGGGCACTCGAGTTTATATTCCTCGGCCGCGAGGACTTCAGTCCATCTGTCAACTAGTTGGTCTTGATCAGCTTGAAGCTGCTGTTGCTTTTTCTTAAGGCTATTTTCCATGGCCATAAGCCGGCGCTTGAAGCTCTCTTGTTCGACGGGATCCTATGGCACGGCGAATTCGTCATCGCCGAGGCTTGCCTCGTCTTCGAAGGGGGGCATGTAATTATCATCCTCCGCTTCTCCATCTGCCGCTCTCTCAGGAGGGCTGGCTCTTCCATCCTCCTGCTCTAACTCTTGCTGGAGGGGGTTATTGTTGTCTTCAGCACTATCCGGAGTGTTATTACCTCTTGTGCCGGTATCACCACTTTTGCTTTGGCGGGACTTAGAGCGGCGCCGCTGACGTCGGCGTTTGAGTTGTTTCTTTGAGGGGTCATCCTATGCTGTCTCGTCGCCATTGCCTTCTTTGGGTGTATCCACCATGTATATATCGTATGATGAGGTGGCTGTCTAGTGCCCTGTGGGCTGTGGTTCCTCTTCATCTCCCGCATCGTCGTCCATACCGTCGATGTCTTCAGAGTCGAAGTCGAGCATGTCGGTTAAGTCATCGACAGTGGCTACTAAGTGGGCGGTGGGTGGGCCGCGAATTTCTTCGTCTTCCACATCCCAGTCCTGCCGGACATAGTTCGACCAGGATCCTCCTGACAAGGAGAGAGACCTTAATGAGTTCAGTATGTCGCCGAAGGGCGAGTGCTGAAAGATATCCGCAGAGGTAAACTCCATGATCGGTGCCCAATCGGATTCAATAGGAACGGGCGCAGGCGGTTCGGAGTCCATGGCCGGAGAAAGATCCGACAGTTTAACAATACGGCTCTCGTGCAAGGTAAGATCGATGTTCGGCTCGATCGCCGCTGAGGGTAAGGCCTCCGTGGCGTGGTCCATCCACCCGTCCATGGACGGCGCAACTGGCTCCGAATTGAGGGTCGGAGCGGCTATCGGTGCGATCTCCTGAACACTGTCTGATGGTAGAGCTAAATCGTACTCATCGTGACCGCGTGACGCACAAGGTAGAGGCTCGAATCCGTCGAAGATCAAGTCTCTGCGGACATCAGCCGTGTAGTTTAAGCTTCCAAACCTGACCTGTTGGCCAGGGGCGTAGCTTTCAATCTGCTCCAGATGGCCAAGCGAATTGGCCCGCAGTGCAAAGCCGCCGAACACAAAGATCTGTCCGGGGAGGAAAGTCTCACCATGGACTGCATCGCTATCGATGATAGTAGGAGCCATCAAGCCTAAATGTGACGACACAGAGGAACTCTCAATGAAAGCACCAATGTCGGTGTCAAAACTGGCGGATCTCTGGTAGGGGGTCCCGAACTGTGCGTCTAAGGCTGATGGTAACAGGAGGCAGGGAACACGATATTTTACCCAGGTTCGGGCCCTCTTGATGGAGGTAAAACCCTACGTCCTGCTTGATTAATATTGATATATGGGTAGTACAAGAGTAGATCTACCACGAGATCAGAGAGGCTAAACCCTAGAAGCTAGCCTATGGTATGATTGTATGTTGTTGTTGTGTACTACGGACTAAAACCCTCTGGTTTATATAGACACAAGAGAGGGTTAGGGTTACACAAGGTCGGTTACAAAGGAGGAGATATCCGGACACGAGACAAAGGAGATATCCGTACTACCTAGCTTGCCTTCCATGCCAAGTAGAGTCCCATCCGGACACGAGACGAAGTCTTCAATCTTGTATCTTCATAGTCTAACAGTCCGGCCAAAGGATATAGTCCGGCTGTCCGGAGACACCCTAATCCAGGACTCCCTCAGGAACGCTCCTGTTGCTTACCCGAATTTGGTGCTCCACAGGGGCGTTTACGGATTTGCCGCGCAACCTATCCGATGCTACTGAATTCTATCAAGCCGAGGAAGGGAGTTTGATGAAGAAGCTGTTCTGGTCTCAATATCTTGGACCAGAACATCCGGTATCCTTCAGCAACCAGCTGAAACAGTTGGTTGAGCTACACAAGGCAGCCGAGAGGGCCATGAGGGACCTGATAGTCCGGCTATGGCCTGCCGTGCCGGTACCCAGCAGTTACTTCGGGCTTGTGAAGCGGCTTGTTAGTGCCTTCCCATGACTTGAGGTCGTAAAGCGGTCTCTCTGTATTGAAGGTGCCCGGATGGCCTTTGCTCGCTGGAAGATGTGGTGGGCGAAAATGGATGCCATCGAGCTGACCAAGGGGCCGCCGAAGGGCAAGGAGCACCATACCCCCGAGCATTATTTTGCGGATGTCCTCAAGGGGTCTCGTATTGTAGCCACATAGTGCGGGCAGGACGTTATTTTCGAGTGAATACACTCATATTTTGTCTTGTATGATCACAACAAATCCGCTTTGTAATACACAATTTTTATTATGGTTTGATTGATTCCTCCTGTGCGGTCGTGTTGTATGAAATCTGAGGGTTAACCAGTCGTCAGCTTCAGCCCTTGCGTAGGTAGTACGGAGGTGTTCGGGATGGAATCTAAACAATCTTGATCCAATTATATGGTCCTTGAAGGAGTTGTTTAGCGCAACAAACCAGGCAGCCAGACTATACGGCTTGAACGCCCCCACTTAGCCATAGGAATTTTATAATAAAACATAGGCGCAACCCCTGGTATACGAACCAGAGTGCTGTCGGTGTCTGACCGGGCAGTACTGATCCTTCACAAAATGCGGAAAAATCTCCAATGATTTGAGACCTCCGAACAGCTGACCAGCTCTCACCGCATCATCAAAGTCAGTTTTCGGCTTTCTCTACTAAGTTCTCCCTTTACTACCCTAGCCGATGTAGCAGAACATAGGGTAGCAAGCACACGAGCCGGGCTACCCAACTATTAACCAAAGACATGATTCAGAGCCAATGGATATAATGCTAAATTCGGGGTGCCAAACTATACTAACAGAAAGTGTTCGGACTTTTGTTGCTGTAGTGTAAGGTGCTATAAAGACCCTAGCCAACATCAAACGTACCAAAATGTACAGGTGCTACCTGATGGAGTTATCCATAGGGAATCTGAAAAGGAAAAGAGAGAAAGAAAACAGACAAGACGTAAAGGTGAAAAGCTAGGGTCCTAAAGCTCCAGCTACAAACTGTTTTCATTGTAATGTAATTAGTATGTCAAGGCAAATTGATACAAATAGTGCAATAAGCAATAGGCTATTTAACATGCCGAAACCAGGGGAGAGCTGCATATGGGTCCTGGAAAACTGGTAGAGTTATCGTTTAACGGAATCACCTAAAAAGTTTCCCATATGTCTGCGCTCCTCGCCATCTTGGTGTATTTATCCTACAAGAGGACCGATGACCGGACCCCCCGATGGGGCCTATGGGATTGAGACCTGAAAGTAGAACAAGTAAAAGTGAAAGTATGTGTGTATCCGATGTCGGTTCAGCTGTGCCATGGGTCACAAGTTATCTGTGCCTCCGTCATTGTCCCTGGAATTTTAATTGTGTAGTTATGTACGCGCGGCACGAATGCCACCACTTGATCGGGACTGAGACGGAGGCCGGATTGCTAGTCGAGCTACTGACGAGCCGAGCTCTCCTGCTGCAGAGTAGTTAGGACCCTCTTAAGGGTGTCCACGGGCTCGGCCGCTGAATGAAGGTTCTGCTTGAGAAGGCCGCTTTGTACTTGTGCTGCTACGGCAGCTGTGTGGTATTCTGTACGGAGAGAGTGTTCCATATTGCCATTGACTGTTATGACGCCGTGTGTACCGGGCATCTTGAGCTTGAGATAAGCATAGTGTGGCACTACGTTGAATCGAGCAAACGCAGTTCGTCCGAGAAGTGCATGATAGCCGCTGCGGAATGGGATGATATCAAAGATTAACTCCTCGCTTCGGAAGTTGTTCGAAGATCCGAAGACAACCTCTAATGTGATTGAGCCCGCATAGCGGCCCGCTACACCTGGTATGACTCCTTTAAAGGTAGTCCTTGTAGGCTTGATCCTTGATGGGTTAATTCCCATTTTTCGTGCTGTATCCTTATAGAGCAGATTGAGGCTGCTACCACCGTCCATAAGGACGCGAGTTAGGTGAAACCCATCAATTATTGGGTGTAAGACTAGTGCAGCTGATCCCCCGTGACGGATACTGGTCGGGTGGTCCCAGCGGTCGAAAGTGATCGGTCACGACGACAATGGGTTGAATTTTGGGGAGACGGGCTCTATCGCGTAGATGTCCCTAAGCGCACGCTTGCGCTCCCTCTTGGGTATGTGGGTGGCATATATCATGTTCACCGTTTTGACCTGAGGGGGAACTTCTTCTGTCCCTCTATGTTCGGCTACCGTGGCTCTTCGTCGTCGTCCTCGCTTTGCGATCCTTTTTCCCTGTTCTAGCTGTTTAATTTGCTGGCCTGTTTGAAAACCCAGCACTCTCTATTTGTATGATTAGGAGGATTGTCAGGGGTGCCGTGAATCTGGCATGGACGATCAAGTATGTGGTCTAAGCTGGATGAGCCCAAATTGTTCTTTTGGAACGGCTTCTTCCGCTGGCCGGACTTAGAGCCACTGAATCCGGCGTTGACCGCCGTATCCTCGGTGTTGAGAACGTTGTTTCGGCGCTTCTATCTATTGCGTCGAGACTTGTCTTTGATACTTTTAACTTCAGGGGTGCCGGCGTCGCTTGCATTGTTTTTGCTATGAGCCAACCAACTGTCCTCGCTCGCACAAAAGTGGGTCATTAGTGCCCTAAGGGCCGCCATGGATTTTGGCTTTTCTTGGCTGAGGTGGTGAGCGAGCCATTCGTCGCGGATGCTATATTTGAAAGCTGCTAGAGCTTCAGCGTCCGGACAGTCAACAATTTGGTTCTTTTTAGTTAGGAACCTTGTCCAGAATTTCCTGGCGGACTCTTCGGGCTGCTGGACTATATGGCTTAAGTCATCAGCGTTCGGAGGTCGAACATATGTACATTGGAAGTTATCGAGGAAAGCCTCTTCCAAGTCCTCCCAACTACCGATGGAATTTTCAGGCACACTGTTTAGCCAATGCCGAGTTGGCCCCTTCAATTTTAGAGGGAGGTATTTGATGGCGTGAAGGTCATCTCCGTGTGCTATATGGATGTGGAGAATGAAGTCTTCGATCCACACCTCGGGGTCTGTGGTCCCATCGTATGATTCTATGTTCACGGGCTTGAATCCTTCGGGGAATTCATGGTCCAGGCCTCATAAGTGAAGCAATGAGGGTGTGCGGGGCCTCTGTATCGGGCCATATCGTGACGCAGCTCTGATGGAGTCTGTCTGCGGTGTTCGGCCTACACATAACTGGGTTTGTCACGTCCGAATAGGTGGCCGTTGTCACGTGTCGAGGTGTGTCCTCACGATCCATAGATTGATCTGGTAGGTCATGCTTTATTGTTCAGGTTCTGCCGGAGGTCATATGTATGGCCGTGGGTGAATTTACCTTTGCCTGAGTGAGGAGGCGGGGTGGGCTGGTGTTCGGCATGAGCTGTCGTTTTGTCCCAACCATGCGGTGGTCAGTCAGCCGCATTGTATGATGGTAGTATATATTCCGGCGCCACCTCGTTGAACTGAGGTAGCAATTTACGCTTTGGGTAGCTTTTGGTTGGGCTCTTGAGGCCGTATTCTTCGGCTGCTAGGACATCAGTCCATTTATTGTTGAGCAGATCCTGGTCATCTTGAAGCTGCTCCTACTTCTTCTTCAGGCTCCTTGCAGTGGCTATTAGCTAGCGCTTAAAGTGCTCCTGCTGGAGAGGTTCCTCAGGCGCGATGAAATCCTCGGTACCGAGGCTCACCTCGTCCTCGGAGAGCGGAAGGTAACTATCGTCCTCCGTCCTCCGAATCTTTGTGCGTGGCCTATTCAACAGGGCTAACCTGCGCATCTTCCCGTTCATGATGTTCATTTGTTGTGTCGACGGGGTCTTCGTTGCCTTCGGCACCTTCCGGAGTGTCATCTTCTCTTGTGCCGGTGTTGCTATCTTTACTGCGGCGTGACTTAGACCAGCGCCGCTAATGCCGGCGCTTGGACTGTATTTTAGAAGGTTTATCCTCAACTGGGTCTTCCTTGTCGTCGTCACAGTTTTACTTTGGTGCATCCACCATGTATACGTCATACAAGGAAGTGGCCGTCCAGCGTCCGGTGAACGGCTGGTTCTAGTCTTCTTCTTCTCCGGCATCGTCGTCCATATCATCAATGTCCTCGGAGTCGTAATAAATTTCGTCGGCCAAATCCTCGACCATGGCTATAAAGTGGGTGGCGGGTGGGAAACGAAATTGTCCATCGTCCGCCCCTAGATCGAGCCGGATATAGTTCGGCTGAGAGTCCTCCGCTAAGGACAGACATTTTAACGAGTTTAGCATATCGCCCAGAGGTGAGTGCTAGAAGATGTCTTCAGCGCTGAATTCGATGATCGATAAACGATCAAGCTCGGCGTCCACGGGCTAGCGTGGTTTGGAACCTATAGCCAGAGATGAGTCCGGTGTTCCGGTTGCATAGGCATCCAGTGAGACCAGGTGCCTATGCGGCTCCAACACCGTGGAATCTGCGGCCTCTGCGGTGGGGTTAATCCTCCCATCTTTGGATGGCGCGGCCTGCTCCGGCTCTAGGGCCAGAGCGGTTACAGGAGCGATCTCCTGGATGCGGCCCGATGACAGATTTAAGTCATGATCATCGGGGTGATCGGGAGCAGCTACCGCCGTATTGAATCCGGCAAAGATCAAGTCTCCACAGATGTTCGTGACATAGTTTAAGCTCCTGAATCTGACGTGATTGCCAGGGGCATAGCTTTCGATCTGCTCCAGATGGCCAAATGAGTTGGCCCGCAGTGCAAAGCCGCCGAACACAAAGATCTGCCCGGGGAGGGAAGTTTCTCCATAGACAGCGCCATTATTGATGATTGAAGGGGCCATCAAACCTTTCAGCGACATCACAGAGGAACTCTCAATGAAAGCACCAATGTCGGTGTCAAAACCGGCGAATCTCGGGTAGGGGTCCCGAACTGTGCTTCTAAGGTTCATGGTAACAGGAGACAGGGGACACGAAGCTTTACCCAGGTTCGGGCCCTCTTGATGGAGGTAATACCCTACGTCCTTCTTGATTGATATTGATGAATACAAGTATTACAAGAGTTGATCTACCACGAGATCGTAATGGCTAAACCCTGGAAGTTTAGCCTGTATGACTAAGGTATTGAGTATCCCCTACCCGAACTAAGTCCTCCGGTTTATATAGACACCGGGGGGATCTAGGGTTACATAGAGTCGATTACATAATATGGAATCTTCATGGTTGTTCGGCAAGCTTGCCTTCCACGCCAAGGAGAGTCCCATATGGACATGGGTACAGTCTTTGGTCACGGGTGCCAACTTTCGGTTTATGACTAGTCATGTCGGCCTTGGGTTCTCTGTCATATGGATGCTAGCAACACTATCATATACGTGAGCCAAAAGGCGCAAATGGTCCCGGGCCAGGTAAGTTGGCACCCGTGGGAATACCGTGCGTGACGCGACAAAGTGATATTATGTGTTACATGCTAGATCGATGTGACCTAGGATCAGGGTCCTGAAAGCAAGAATCAAGGAGGCTGAAATCATCATATGGCTATATGGATGCCTTGATTTTTGGGATGGTCATTAAGATAAGGACCAGTTAAAGATTTTTTGGGCCTCGTGTGAAATTAATGCAAAGTAATGTCATGGCATTTTAAGAAGATTCCGTGAGCTGACGTCATGGCGGGTTACATCAAATTTATCAAACAAGCAATGCAAGATTTTGACAAGTCAGGTATTGAAGATTGATATGAACAAGTTCGAATCAAACTAGGGCCTAATGTTAGGGATATAACTATTGGGTATGAACCAACAAGGAGGGGCCGGGTCATACCACGGACGACTTATCAATGAACATGGCGGCTCATACAAGCCCATTGACGGCTCAAGACCCAGAGGCGACTTATGGCCCAAGACGATGAACCACCATATGTGTATAACTTGTTTTGTAAGGCAAGCATAGTTAGTCACCGAGCCGGACACAATGTGTATGAGCTGGCCGGGACTCGGTGAGCCGCCGGGCATCAACCTGTGTATATAAAGGGACGACCCGGCAACGGTTTAGACACAAGTGATAACAATCGGGAGCTAGGTCAAACGTATTCCCTCCCTGGTAATCGAAACCCTAGCAATACAACGCAAAGCAGGAGTAGGCTTTTACCTCATTGAGAGGGGACGAAACTGGGTAAACTCTCTGTGTCCTTTGTCCCTCTTAACCCCTTCAAGCTAACCTAGTTGCGGTGGCTCCACGACTAAGTCCTTGCACTAGGACATATGTCGTGTCAAGTCCACGACAGGTAGCATCAAGTGCTACTTTAAACCCGGTCAAAGCAGTGGAATTTCTTTTCCGCAACCTACCAAGTAAGTGCAACTTTCACATCATCTCGTAGTCGAACGATAGCATTGGAAAGCTGGGTGTGTCAAAATTTTGTAATATCTCTTGTCGAACACCCCCGGCCCTGACTCTAAACTCCTTACATCAGCTGCTCGAGCTCACATCCTAGAAACAAGGAAGAAACTCCAGTGGTAGTTGAGGCTAGGCCGTGGGAACGACAACTCAATAGCAGCCGGCGAGTTGGAGGCGGAAGCTAGTAGCAGTGACGGTGGCCCAAAGGATCAGCCTTGGAAGCAATGACTTAAGGCAAACCGGTGACTCACGGGCGTGGAGGCGGGTCAAGGGGGTGGATCAAGCGGTCGACGGCTCAGAGGCATCGGCGGCTCGGAGGTAAGTTCCCCGACGAGGAAAAATGTGGTAGCAGGCTGGTGGAGCCTCGCCTACAGCTGAGGGTGACACCGTAGCGGCTTGGCATGCTGGCGACTCGGCAGCACTTGCCATTGGGGCGAGGTGTGGAGGCTCAACTGCGGTGCAGACCCGGCAGCACCGGCTATGGCTTGTAACCAGGGCAAAGACGACCTGATGCCACTGCGGCTGGAAAGGCGAGACAATAGCTAAAATCGGCTCACATCAAGGCCAGCTCTTGGGGCAATGCGACGAAAAAAAGTAGAAGGGTGACTCATGGGGGTGGTTTGGAGGCAAGGTCGGGTCCGTGAGGGCGGCTTGTCCACATCGACTTGGCGCAGGCAAGGTGGGACCCAGCCGCGGCAGTGTAGGCACAAGGCCGGCGCAGTTGACTCTTAGGCAATGGTGACTCACAGTGAAGACCAAAGCAGAGGCGGATTAAAAATGCGAGGGCGACTCAGAGTGGACACCATTGAAGCAGTAGGGCTACACCGAGGCCAGACTATGAGGAGGCAGAGGCGAGGTGCGGTGGGTCGCGGGGCCAGCCGGCAGCTCGTGGAGGGCGGGTCGCGGGTGAGGGCCAATGGTACAAAGGCGGCAAGCCAGAGCGAGGGCGCGGGCAGAGGGCACAGCCATAGCCGGCATGGGCCGTGAGCCGGCAGCCGGAATAGGTGACCCTAACGTAGCTTTTTCAGGTCCAGAATTCCAGCTGCCGGTATTCTCCCTCTTTGTGTAAACCCTACATATTATGAGAGAAAAGGCATTAGAAGTACTCCATAAAGCATTATTATGCATAAAAACATTATATATAACTATGTGTACACTAGTATGCGTCAGTGCTATACAAATGGTTTTTAACCCCTTTCCACGATGGTGTTCGAAACCGTTGCCAAGTGATCGACGACGATAGGGGGTCCTTCCCACACGACCCAGAAACCGTCGGGGATATGCCCTCCTGTCACACACGCTCGGCAAAATTAGGTTGTGTGTGACCGGCGAGTGCTCAAATACGGTTATACGTAAAGTAGTGCTAAAAATACAGTTATATAGGCGAAATTGTTTCCGGTCATAAGTACATCCCACACAGTCAGTCCCCACTAAATGTTTTTGTTCATATGTACATTACACACAGTCAATCCAAGGAATACGTTTCCGTTAGTATGTGCATCGCTCGCGTTGTTCTATGTCGAAACGTTGGTGATGCACACAACATCACAAACAATCCATAATTTCGAAACATGTGTGCTAATGTGACTAACGCAAACATTTAATAGGAAAGAATTATGTGCAATGATGTTGTTAATCGCACACGTTTTTTCTTGGCTGATCATGTGTGCAGTGGAGATGGATCGCACACGTAGTGGATCCTAGAAATGTGTCTGATCTCCACGTCTATCATAGACGTTTTGCTTTCGCAAACCGTGTGCAGTGTAATCCCTAATTAATCCTTAATTTAAAAATCACACGGTTTGAATTTGAAAGTTGGCAATCACTTATTTCATATCCAACCATGTTTATCACAAATATAGGGTCAACCACGAAGAACTATAGAAGCACCAAGTAAAGAATGATGAACCACAGTTGTACTAAAGACTGTAAAGAGAGAGAGGCGAAGGACATTCTGGTTGCTAGAGAAGGTCAAGCGGAATGCCCATATTGTGCCCTCCTCCATGTGTAATGTGCGCACAACTCTAGGCCAACCCCTTGTGATGGTAGCCCGTCCATCCTTCACTGTCTTCATTACGACTTCTCGATGCTCATTGTATTCTGGGTGAAATACTTTGACCTTCATTGTGTGTCCACCAATCATGTACTTTGCGAGGTAATCTTGAGTGAACTGCTTCGGGAACCACTGCGAACGAAAAAGATTCAGACATTGTTGTCTAACAACTGATTATGGGCAGGAAAAAGAGAAGGTTGCAGAGTTTGTAGTTATCATCCTACATCTCACTATTGCGTTGGATAGAGCATAAACAAATAATTTGCTTTCCACCATTTGTATCTTTTGCTAATAATCCTTATCAGTTTCCTCACTTGATGCTTGTTCATGAATATCTCATTGCCCCATACGCAAAAAGGGTCCATGTGTGGACTCTTGCCAAGGGCATATGTACCTACAAGCAACAAGTCAACATTAGAAGCTAACAAGTGTCCAGGCCTAGATCTATATGCACTACATTATGGAACGATGGGGGCAGTACAAGCTGAGGGATGAAGCTAACCTCGGCGGGAAATGGTGCCCACTCCCGTTATTGTCTTGCATAAGTAGTGGAAAGGCATGATAAGTACAACAACCTTAACATCAAACAAATATAGCAAAGGTAAACAACATCATCTCCAAATGATAGCTTGAATGTGTTGGTTTCAGCATGCTGTTAAAGGAGATATAAAATGGAAGGCAATGTTACCGACAGTAGGCTTAACAGCCAGCAAATATTGCAATTCAAACTGGTATTGTTGAAAATGATTGTGTAGGTAATGCTTAAACATCACACTAGATAAATGTGTAAAACTGAAATGAAGGGCATGTGTTAACTACACCGGGCATAACTGGAACCAAATATAGCCGTTCAAACTGGTATTGATGCAGTCGAGCGGCACAGTTCCGACTTGCACATAATGAACAACACATTGTGAATGACTGAAATAAACAAGGCATAAATGATCAGTATAACAACCAAATATAGCCATTGAAAACTGGACAGAGTCTCACTGCAACCAACCTAACAAGCAAATACAGATAAACAGGGTATATGCTTGAAAACTGGACAGATGCTCACTTCAACCAACCTAACAAGCAAATACAGATAGAGAGGGCATATGCTTGAAAACTGGACAAATGCTCACTTCAACTAACCTAACAAGAAAATACAAATAAACAGGGAATATGCTTGAAAACTAGACAAATTCTCACTGCAACCAACCTAACATGCAAATACAGATAAACAAGGCATCTGCTTGAAAACTGGACAAATGCTCACTTCAACCAAACTAAGAAACAAATACATATAAACAAGGCATCTTCTCGATAACTGAAAAAATGCTCGCTACAACCAACCTAACACCCAAATATAGATAAACAAGGCATCTACTCACTATAAATAACCAAATATAGCCATTCGTGAAACTAAAGTGGACAATTCATACGTAAACATCACATAGCCCTATTGAACAATACATTTTTGCATAACTGAAATAATTAAACACGGCACAGTTAAAGCACCGCACGACAAATGCTACAACAACAAAGGATATGGGTTGGCGAGCTAGAAAAGGTAAGATTTATTGATAGGATGTTGCCTCACATTTCATGGACATGATCCATCCAGTTGGAAGAGCACAAACCCATGGTGTGCTCGATGATGTCACAGATGGGATGTTTCACCTTGGAAGAACCTTTGTGGGTGCCCTCCTCGTGGTCGTGGTCGATGAGATCTGACTTAGCAAATGAGGATCCCAAGCCTCCGCCATAGAACGTGTCCTTCAGAAATGACAAAATGGGCTTGATGGCGTATAAGGATGACAAATCCTTGATCACTTGGTCGAGGAGATCAGTGGCAGGGCCGTTGAAGAAATCAACGGTGGTTGAACTAGAAGGGTTGGGGATGGACCACTTAACCTGTGACATGGCCCGCGTGAAGCCGTTGCTATCCACGAGCTTGATGTCGTAGCCAACTTTCCTGAGATACAGTAAAACACTAGCCCGTTAACATGAAGACTTCGGCATGGCAACGTAGTCAACGTCTTCGTTGGCTTCCGCGCTGACGTGATGCTCCGGGATCGACAGGTTAGAGCGAACGGCGGCCACCTCGCCAACGTCCATCGAAGAGGCCATGATAACATCTTCTTGGCCGAATGCTCGTCGGGCTCCCCAAGATACGTGGTCGAGCTTAGGCTGTGACATTTTGGAGCAGCGGATGTGGATCTGGTAGGGAGGGACACCATAGGCCTCATATAAAAACTCAGGGGAGTGGGGCGACGGTATGGGAATCGTAGGGTAACCTAAACTTGATTATCTAAGCTTGGAGGAACGGGCAGACCGACAGGGGTTGGTGTTGGTGCCAGTGGCGCCTGAGAGCTAGGGTTCGAGGGGGGAAGGGGGCCAGGTAGGGGGACTGTGTTGGGGGGTGTGTTTGATGATATGCCACGGCTACTAAATTTCTTAGTAATGGTGGGTGGAGATGGTGGTGGACGAGGGAGGCCGGCGGTTCAAATGCCTCGGCTATTTCAATTTTACTATAAGGTCGGTGTTGGAGGAGTGTGGGCGACGGTTGAAGTACGATGGCTACTAAAATTTGGGCAAAGGAATTTATGCGGGGCGGGAGTGCCCAAGATTGCGCATGGTCCTATAAGAATATGTGTGTATGATAATAAGGAAAAGTGGCGGAACTGCCGATTTTTGCAACACTCAAGGTGCGGTTCATCCTAATTCTAAATAAACTTACCTGCCTTTAGCTTGCGCAGGTGGTGATTCATAGCGCACTTGCATCACACACGGTTAAGACATTATACCCGTGTCCGTTGAGCGTCATCAGAATCTTTGTAGCAAAAAAGTTAGAGAGGGTGAGAAGACAGCCACACCAGCATGTGCCCCAAGTATATATGATTGAAAAGGGTGGTCTTTGATGTTCAAAATTACAATGCACAACTTTGACCGCACGGGCCCATGGTTGGGTGCGTGGCCGAAGATCGATGAGAGGGGCCAGAAGTCAAGAACCACCTGGAAGTGGCCAAATATATGTAGGAATATTGGGTGTGATGTTTAAAACTTTAAATACACAATAGACATCTTTGGTGGCACTTGCCTCGCAAAACCGAAAGCATCCTTGGATATATCTCTAATGACATAATGTCGTAACTATCTAGGATGCTTCGCCCCACCGCCTCCCACTTCGTGTCAGCGGGGCGGATGCACATAATGATACTTTGGTCATACATGCATGTCGCCAAGATCTACCATAAGACGGTCCAATGAATATATTGTTTGGTCAAACGACAACTATTGTTGTGGATAAACTTCTTGGGCCAATAGATTGAACCATCATAAAAATCGCATGAGAGGGACCACAAAACTAACACCTCTTGCATGCAGCCCAAAATGATGTACCTTGATGTCAACTACGCAACCTTCTTCTTGTAGACGTTGTTGGGCCTCCAAGTGCAAAGGTTTGTAGGACAGTAGCAAATTTCCCTCAAGTGGATGACCTAAGGTTTATCAATCCGTGGGAGGCATAGGATGAAGATGGCCTCTCTCAAACAACCCTGCAACCAAATAACAAATAGTCTCTTGTGTCCCCAACACACCCAATACAATGGTAAATTGTATATGTGCACTAGTTCCGCGAAGAGATGGTGATACAAGTGCAATATGGATGGTAGATAAAGGTTTTTGTAATCTTAAAATATAAAAACGACAAGGTAACTAATGATAAAAGTGAGCACAAATGGTATCGCAATGCATTAAAACAAGGCCTAGGGTTCATACTATCACTAGTGCAAGTTCTCTCAACAATAATAACATAACTGGACCATATAACAATCCCTCAACATGCAACAAAGAGTCACTCCAAAGTCACTAATAGCGGAGAACAAATGAAGAGATTATTGTAGGGTACGGAACCACATCAAACTTATCCTTTCTGATCGATCTATTCAAGAGTCCGTAGTAAAATAACACAAAGATATTCTTTCAGTTCAATCAATCCTAAAATAACACAAAGTTATCCTAGAGTCACATAGATACTCCAATGTCACTTCAAGTATCCGTGGGTATGATTATACAATATGCATCACACAATCTTAGATTCATCTATTCAACAAACACAAAGAACATTAAAGAGTGCCCCAAAGTTTCTACCAGAGAATCAAGACGAACTTGTGCCAACCCCTATGCATAAGTTCATGAAGTCACGAAACTCCCAAGTGGATCACCAAAACATACATCAAGTGGATCATGTGATATCCCATTGCCACCATAGATAAGCACATGCGAGACATACATAAAGTGTTCTCAAATCCTTAAAGACTCAATCCGATAAGATAACCTCAAAGGGAAAACGCAATCCATCACAAGAGAGTAGAGGGGGAGAAACATCATAATATCCAACTATAATAGCAAAGCTCGCGATACATCAAGATCATGCTGAGTCAAGAACACGAGAGAGAGAGAGATCAAACACATAGCTACAGGTACAGACCATCAGCCCCGAGGGTGAACTACTCCCTCCTCATTATGGAGAGCGCCGAGATGATGAAGATGGCCACCGGAGAGGGATTCTCCCCTCCGGCAGGGTGCCGAAACGGGTCTAGATTTGTTTTCAATGGTTACAGAGGCTTGCGGTGGCGAAACTCCCGATCTAGGTTATGTTCTGGAAGTTTGGGTATATATAAGAGGTGTTGGCGTCGGGAACAAGTCAGGGGGGTCTCTGAGGCGGCCACGAGGTAGGGGACGCGCCCAGGGGGTAGGGCGCGCCCCCACCCTCATGGGTGCCTTGGGACTCTTCTGGCCCATCTCTGATACTCCGTGGGCTTCTTCTGTTCCAAAAATAATCTCCGTGAAATTTCAGGTCAATTGGACTCCGTTTGGTTTCCCTTTTCTGCGATACTCAAAAACAAGGAAAAAAACAAAAACTGGCACTAGGCTCTAGGTTAATAGGTTAGTCCCAAAAATCATATAAAATAGTACATTAATGCATATAAAACATCCTAGATGGATAATATAATAGCATGGAACAATCAAAAATTATAGATACGTTGGAGATGTATCAAGCATCCCCAAGCTTAATTCCTGCTCATCCTCGAGTATGTAAATGATAAAAATACAATTTTTGATGTGGAATTCTACCTAACATATTTATCAATGTAATTCTCTTTATTGTGGCATGAATATTCAGATACATAAGATTCAAGACAAAAGTTTAATATTGACATAAAAATAATAATACTTCAAGCATACTAACAAAGTAATCATGTCTTCTCAAAATAACTTGGCCAAAGAAAGCTATCCCTACAAAATCATATAGTCTTGCTATGCTCTATCTTCATCACACAAAATATTAAAACATGCACAACCCCAATGACAAGCTAACCAATTGTTTCATACTTTTGATGTTCTCAAACTTTTTCAATCTTCACGCAATACATGAGCGTGAGCCATGGACATAGCACTATAGGTGGAATAGAATGGTGGTTGTGGAGAAGACAAAAAGGAGAAGATAGTCTCACATCAACTAGGCGTATCAACGTGCTATGGAGATGCCCATCAATAGATATCAATGTGAGTGAGTAGGGATTGCCATGCAACGGATGCACTAGAGCTATAAGTGGATGAAAGCTCAAAAAGAAACTAAGTGGGTGTGCATCAAACTCGCTTGCTCGTGAAGACCTAGGGCATTTTGAGGAAGCCCATCATTGGAATATACAAGCCAAGTTCTTATAATGAAAGAATCCCACTAGTATATGAAAGTGACAACATAGGAGACTCTCTATCATGAAGATCATGGTGCTACTTTGAAGCACAAGTGTGGTAAAAGGATAGTAGCATTGCCCCTTCTCTCTTTTTCTCTCATTTTTTGGGCCTTCTCCCTTTTTATGGCCTTTTTTATCTCTTTTTTTCGTTCGGAGTCTCATACCGACTTGTGGGGGAATCATAGTCTCCATCATCCTTTCCTCACTTGGGATAATGCTCTAATAATGATGACCATCACAATTTTATTTACTTACAACTCAAAAAATTACAACTCGATACTTAGAACAAGATATGACTATATATGAATGCCTCCAGCAGTGTACCGGGATGTGCAATGACTCATGAGTGACATGTATGAAAGACTTATGAATGGTGGCTTTGCCACAAATACTATGTCAACTACATGATCATGCAAAGAAGTATGACAATGATGGAGCGTGTCATAATAAACAGAATGGTGGAAAGTTGCATCGCAATATATCTTGAAATGGCTATGGAAATGCCATAATAGGTAGGTATGGTGGCTGTTTTGAGGAAGGTAATGGTGGGTGTATGGTACCGGCGAAAGTTGCGCGGCACAAGAGAGGCTAGCAATGGTGGAAGGGTGAGAGTGCGTATAATCCATGGACTCAACATTAGTCATAAAGAACTCACATACTTATTGCAAAAATCTATTAGTTATCGAAACAAAGTACTACGTGCATGCTCCTAGGGGGATAGATTGGTATGAAAAGACCATCGCTTGTCCCCGACCGCCACTCATAAGGAAGACAATCAAAAAATAAATCATGCTCCGACTTCATCACATAACGGTTCACCATACGTGCATGCTACGGGAATCACAAACTTTAACACAAGTATCTCTCAAATTCACAACTACTCAACTAGCATGACTCTAATATTACCATATTCATATCTCATAATAATCATCAAGTATCAAACTTCTCATAGTGTTCAATGCACTTTTTATGAAAGTTTTTATTATGCCCATCTTGGATGCATATCATATTAGGACTAGTTTCATAACCAAAGCAAACTACCATGCTGTTCAAAAGACTCTCAAAATAATGTAAGTGAAGCATGAGAGTTCATCTATTTCTTCAAAATAAAACCACCATCGTGCTCTAAAAGGATATAAGTGAAGCACTAGAGCAGATGACAAACTACTCCGAAAGATATAAGTGAAGATAAATGAGTAGTTGAATAATTAAGCAACTATGTGAAGACTTTATGACATTTAAGAATTTCCGATCGTGGTATTTTATTGAAACAGAAAGCAAAACAAAAGAAAATAAAATGACGCTCTAAGCAAAACACATATAATGTGGTGAATAAAAATATAGCTCCAAGTAAAGTTACCGACGAACGAAGACGAAAGAGGGGATGCCCCGTATGGCATCCCCAAGCTTAGGCTCTTGGTTGTCCTTGAGTATTACCTTGGGGTGCCTTGGCCATCCCAAATCTTAGGCTCTTGCCAGTCCTTATTCCACAGTCCATTGAATCTTTACCCAAAACTTGAAAACTTCACAACACAAAACTCAACAGAAAATCTTATCAGCTCCGTTAGTATAAGAATATAAATCACCACTTTTGGTACTGTTGTGAACTCATTCTAAATTCATATTTTTGTAATATCTATTGTATTCCAACTTCTCTATGGTTCATACCCTCCGATACTACTCATAGATTCATCAAAATAAGCAAACAACACAATGAAAAACAGAATCTGTCAAAAAGCTGAACAGTCTGCAGTAATCTGTATCATTCAAATACTTCTATCACTCCAAAAATTCTGAAATAAATTGCTGGACCTGACGAACTTGTCTATTAATAATCTGCATAAAGAATAAACCTAAACGCACTCTCCAGTAAACAATGGCAGCTAATCTCGTGAGCGCAAAAGTTTCTGTTTTTTACAGCAAGATCGCAAAGACTTCACCCAAGTCTTCCCAAAGGTTCTACTTGGCACAAACACTAATTAAAACATAAAAACACATCTAAACACAGGCTAGATGAATTATTTATTACTAAACAGGATCAAAAAGCAAAGAACAAAAATAAAATTGGGTTTCCTCCCAACAAGCGCTATCGTTTAACGCCCCTAGCTAGGCATTATGATTTCAATGATGCACACATAAAAGATAAGAATTGTAACATAAAGAGAGCATCATGAATAATATAACTAGAAAATTTAAGCCTAACACACTTCCTATGCATAGGGATTTTGTGAGCAAACAATTTATGGGAACAATAATCAACTAGCATAGGAAGGCAAAACAAGCATACCTTCAAAACTTTAAGCACATAGAGAGGAAACTCGATATTATTGAAATTCCTACAAGCATATACTACTCCCTCATAATAAATTTCAGTAGCATAATGAATGAATTCAACAATATAACCATCACATAAAACATTCTTTTCATGATCTACAAGCATAGAAAATTTACTATTCTCCACATAAGCAAAATTCTTCTCATTCGAAATAGTGGGAGTATCATAAGAAACTAGAATACTATAAATTGTTTCCACATTAAAAGAGTAGTGTTCATAAAAAGGGTAATCATAATCATGGCAAGTTTTATAAATATAAGACTCACTACTTTTATAGCATAGGTGTCATCACAATAATCATCATAAGTAGAAACTTTGTTCTCATCATAATCAATTGAAACCTCTTCCAATATAATGGAATCATTACTTAATAAAGTCATGACCTCTCCAATTCCACTTTTATAGTTATCACAATAAGATTCAACATCCTCCAAAATAGTGGGATCATTACGTCCTAAAGTTGACACTCTTCCAAATCCACTTTCATCAATATAATCATCATAAATAGGAGGCATGCTATCATCATAGTAAATTTGCTCATCAAAACATGGGAGACTAAAAATATCATCTTCATTAATCATAGCACCCCCAAGCTTGGGACAAACATTAATTTCAGCAAATAAATTCTCAAACATGTCATTCTCATCAAACATAGCATCCCCAAGCTTGGGCCTTTTCATATCATAAGCATAATCACTCTCATCAATAATAGTATAGATAGCACCAATAGTATATCAATTTTCATCATCACAATGAGTAATAGGAGCAACATCATTTGGGAGGGATACCTTTTTACCTTTGCTTCTACGTCTTTTCTTTTTCTTCTTCGCATCATGTGTTGGTTTAACCCTATTTTTGGAACTCCTTATTAATGATATTGGTTGGATAGAAGGCTCCTCCTCATTACCTGATTCATCATAAGAAAAAATAGGAGGATATTGGGAAATCTCTTCCCTTTCATTAGTATTCTGTTCATCTTATAATTTTTTTCTTGACTCTATGTAATTGGTAATATAAGGATTTTCAATGCAATTCACTGCAAAATACATATAAATTTCCTCTAGATCAAAATCAAGAATTTTATCAAGGGAAAATTCTAGAATATCTTTAGTTATACGTTTCATTTCTTCATAACCCAGGAGCAAACTAAGTTCATTATGGTGCGCAAGGGAAATCAAGTGATCACAATTTTTGGACATGATTCGATCATGAAATTTTTTGCATTGGATATTTAAATGACCACGTTCATTGCAAAGTTCATAAGGGTGGCTAAGAAAATTTAAATTTTCCGCACAAACATCTGGCCTTTCTTGCAACCATTTAGTTTCTAGATACTTATGCCTCTTGCAAAATCTATCTTCCCTATTTGGTGTGCACTTTAAAACCCTATGCACTCCACAAAAATTGACATGCTTATAAGAGATATTTTCATCATGACTAGTGCAATCATCATTAGTACTATGGATATTCAAAGAGTTCGTACTAACAACATTGCAATCATGCTCATCATTCAAATATTTAGTGCCAAACATTCTAATGCATTCTTCTTCTAAAACTTTGGCACAATTATTGGAATCCTTATTTTCATGAAAGACATTAAAAAGATGAAGCATATGAGGTATCGTCAATTCCATTTTTTATAATTTTCTTTTATAAACTAAACTAGTGATAAAACAAGAAACTAAAAGATTCGATTACAAGATCTAAAGATATACCTTCAAGCGCTAACCTCGCCGGCAACGGTGCCAGAAAAGAGCATGAAGATGGTAGGACAGTAGCAAATTTCCCTCAAGTGGATGACCTAAGGTTTATCAATCCATGGGAGGCGTAGGATGAAGATGGTCTCTCTCAAACAACCCTGCAACCAAATAATAAAGAGTCTCTTGTGTCCCCAACACCCCAATACAATGGTAAATTGTATAGGTGCACTAGTTCGGCGAAGAGATGGTGATACAAGTGCAATATGGATGGTAGATAAAGGTTTTTGTAATCTGAAAATACAAAAACAGCAAGGTAACTAATGATAAAAGTGAGCACAAACGGTATTGCAATGTGTTGAAACAACGCCTAGGGTTGATACTTTCACTAGTGCAAGTTCTCTCAACAATAATAACATAATTGGATCATATAACAATGCCTCAACATGCAACAAAGAGTCACTCCAAAGTCACTTATAGCGTAGAACAAACGAAGAGATTATTGTAGGTTACGAAACCACCTCAAAGTTATCCTTTCTAATCGATCTATTCAAGAGTCCATAGTAAAATAACACGAAGCTATTCTTTCTGTTCAATCTATCCTAGAGTTCGTACTAGAATAACACCTTAAGACACAAATCAACCAAAACCCTAATGTCACCTAGAGACTCCAATGTCACCTCAAATATCTGTGGGTATGATTATACGATATGCATCACACAATCTCAGATTCATCTATTCAACCAACACAAAGAACTTCAAAGAGTGCCCCAAAGTTTCTACCGGATAGTCAAGATGAAAACGTGTGCCAACCCCTATGCATAAGTTCATGAGGTCACGGAACTCGCAAGTTGATCACCAAAACATACATCAAGTGGATCACGTGATATCCCATTGTCACAACAGATAAGCACATGCAAGACATACATCATGTGTTCTCAAATCCTTAAAGACTCAATCTGATAAGATAACTTCAAAGGGAAAACTCAATCCATCAAAAGAGAGTAGAGGGGGAGAAACATCATATGATCCAACTATAATAGCAAAGCTCGGAATACATCAAAATCGTGTTGAATCAAGAAAACAAGAGAGAGAGAGAGAGATCAAACCATAGCTACTAGTATACCCTCAGCCCCGAGGGTGAACTACTCCCTCCTCGTCATGGAGAGCGCCAAGATGATGAACATGGCCACTAGATACGGATCCCCCCTCTGGCAGGGTACCAGAACAGGTCTAGATTGGTTTTCGGTGGCTACAGAGGCTTGCGGTGGTGGAACTCCCGATCTAGGCTATGTTCTGGAAGTTTGGGTATATATAAGAGGTGTTGGCGTCGGGAACAAGTCAGGGGGGTCCCAGATGCGGCCACGAGGTAGGGGCGCGCCTAGGGGGTAGGGCACGCCCCCACCCTCGTGGGTGCCTCGGGACTCTTCTGGCCCATCTCCGATACTCTATGGGCTTCTTGTGATCCAAAAATAATCTTCGTGAAATTTCAGGTCAATTGGACTCCGTTTGGTTTTCCTTTTCTGTGATACTCAAAAACAAGGAAAAAAACAAAAACTGGCACTAGGCTCTAGGTTAATAGGTTAGTCCCAAAAATCATATAAAATAGCGTATAAATGCATATAAAACATCCTATTTGGATAACATAATAGCATGGAACAATAAGAAATTATATATACGCTGGAGATGTATCATATGTTGGGAAGGGGTGTTGTGTGTTTTCAATATAGAATAATGTACAATTTAGATGTGGTGCCTACCTCTCGATACAGACAACAACCATGAAGGCAAGGTAGTTAAGCACGAGATACGCAGGGTACGATGTAGGTCGAACCTAGCAATCTGAGCATGTGGGAGCGACATGTGACGGTGACCGGCCCTAACACGAACTAGGAGGAATCCATTCATGGCCGACATGTACCCCTCATTATTGGTTAAAGGGATGATATATATACACTCAGGGAGCACAGAGATATGCGTGTCGTCACAAAAACCCACACAAGGGAGTCGTGGTCAATCATAAGACCCCGTATACACTGCATGCGGCCTGAAAAATATGTATGGGTATGGTGGTGTGTGATGTGTTTAAATCCCGAGTGCACAACTTCGATGGCCCACCAACTACATTACAAACCGAACACCGTACCCTACTCCAAGCCTGGTTCAATAGGTACGATGTCGGTTTCCCATCTTTTAGGCGGCGGGAGGGGGGTGTCGTCCCACACATGTGTTCAAACTTTATTTGGTCTAGCATGGCACACATCTATACCCCTATATAGTGTGTGAATAACTTTGAAATTGGTCGTTGGATGAAGCCAATCCAATGGTATAGAGATGGCAAGTCCGAGCACTACTGGCCGTTGGATATCTTCTACATTCCACCAGATTCTGCCACATGTACAATGTAGAAGACTCCATGGTTGAACTTAAGCATAATGCACAAACCTCAAAACACAATCACTTCTCCTTTGTTCTAGAATCTTCCATATCTTAATTTCCCAAACTTTTTTCCAAATGAATTATCACTATTTGTTTTTACTTTATGCTTTACAATGCACAATTCCATGAATCTTAAAATAGATTGTTTATAAAACTAATTGATTTTGAATGAGATGAACTATAAGAATTAAACGAACATCTACATCATGCATATATGACTCAAAGCTTACATGCTATAGTGTGGTATTTATTCATAATTTGGATACCAAATCTCATGCGTGCAATGCACGTATACCTTACTAGTATTAATAGGAAACAATCATAGTCAAACCCTTCTTGTTGTTGGTGAAAGTGCGTTATATCGACTAGAGGGGGGGTGAATAGGCGATTTTTATGAAAGTCTTCAAAACGTGAGAGTTATGAAGACAAACAGTGAAGATTATGCCTATTACTATGCAGCGGAAGTTAGATTACACTAGGGCAGCCATGGTCATGTATTCAATAGAGTGAAAGCTCAATGACAAACAGCTTCAGTGTAATAAGGATCAGGTAGGAAGAAGTTATGAAGCCGAACAGATCATACATTCATGTTGTGAAGACAAAAGATAAAGCAAGCATGCAATGGCTTCACAATGAATAACTGTAAATGAAGTGAAGTGAAGATGAAACCAGTGACACGTTGAAGACAATGATTTGTTGGACCAGTTCCAGTTGTTGTGACAACTGTACGTCTGGTTGGAGCGGCTAGGTATTTAAACCGAAGGACACACAGTCCCGGACACCCAGTCAAGGACACTTAGTCCAAGACACCCAGTCCTCACCGTTTTCTCCTTGAGCTAAGGTCACACAGACCTCGCCCAATCACTCTGGTAAGTCTTCAAGGTAGACTCCCAAACCTTCACAGACTTCGTTCACTGGCAATCCACAATTTCTCTTGGATGCTCAGAACGCGACGCCTAACCGTCTGGAGGATGCACAGTCCTCAAGTGTAATAAGTCTTCAAATCACACAGACACGAAGACTTAAGTGATGCCCAATTTACTCTGGCTCTAGGTTGTTAGGGCTTTTCTCCTCACTAGAATTTTTCTTTCAAAGGCTTCGAGGTGGGTTGCTCTCAAATGACAAAAGCCGTGCGCTGAAATCTGAGCAGCCAACCATTTAAGGTTGTGGGGGGTGGACTATTTATAGCCACTTGGCAACCCGACCTGATCTGTCCGAAATGACCCTGGGTCACTAAGGAATTGACACGTGTACCAACGGTCGGATTTCGAACTCACACGGCAACTTTAATTGGGCTACAAGTAGAGCTGACTTGTCTGACTCTGGACAAGATTTTCTCTCATAGGCTTCGCTCGAAGACATAGGATTTGAATTAGGCATCACTTCAGTCATTCTGACTGGTTCTCTTCGACCCCACTTAACAGTACGGTGGTTCCTATGACACAACATGAATGAAATAAAACTACGAAGGATCTAGGTCTTCAAGTTCCAAAAGCTTCATAGGGAGTCTTCTCATGTCATTGTCTTCACTATGAATATCTTCATAAACCACCATTGTCTTCAATGTCTTCGTACATTTTTAGGGGTCATCTCTGGTAGTGAAACCGAATCAATGAGGGACTTCTACCTGTGTTTTCCTGCAATTCACACAAACACATTAGTCCCTCAACTAGGTTTGTCGTCAATACTCCAAAACCAACTAGGGGTGGCACTAGATGCACTTACAATCTCCCCCTTTTTGGTGATTGATGACAAACTAGTTGAATTTTTCAACGGGGAACATAATTTGTGAAATAGTAAAGGAATTTGTCTTCATAAGTTGCAAGGGCTCCCCCTGAAGATGTGCATATAATTAATTTGCCTTTTGAATGCAAATGCACATGGCAGGTTGTACTTGTGGAGATCCACTTCAACTTATGATGACAATCCACTATGCATGTGAAAGTATATGAAGATAATGTCATGCATAATGGAAAATGGACGTCTGCAGTAAGAGATAAGTGCGGAATTTATCATCGCACATGCGGAATTTATCTTCGCATACCGGAGTGACAAGCAGGTAGCAGACGGCCATCAAGGCTAAGTGTTACAACTCAAGAAGCAAATGTAGCAAGAACGGGAGTTGTAAGCACGAAGCAAAATATAGTGGCACCCGCCCAAAGTGACCCGCTTGAAGACTATAACCATCATATGCTTCTCCCCCTTTTGTCAGTGATGACCAAAAAGGTTTGAAGACATAGAGGTTTCTACGCGTTCCCAGGCGCAGCAGGGTCGGTGGAGTTGTTTGGCGGTGGTGCAGACGAGCTTGGTGCAGATTCGACGCGCGTTGAAGCAGGTGGAGATGATGTCGCGTCGTCTTCTTCTTCAATAATACGGGCAGACACGGTGGCAGCAGAAGAAGAGAACTCTGACTCTTAAAGTGATGGTGTGCTGCGCATCACCGCTCTTCTTGGAGGCGTGGAGTCAAATTTGAAGTGCTCTGTGAAGCCATCCTCATGCAGTTCAGCTTCAGGGCACATCATGGTGAGGCCCTTCCAAGTGCGGCGACAGGTCTCGTGTGTGACAAATGCATTCTTGGTTGCCATATTTCTGAGGCGATTGACGTCTTGCATGATGCTTCTCATCTGCCTCTTGAGCCAGTCGTGATGCCTATCTTGCTTTTGGTGAAGAGCCACAAGAAGCTCTCTGTCATTGAGTGCACGAGTGCGCTTCTTGGGTCTCTTTGCAGCTGTGCTGTTGGTGGCTTCAGTTGAGGCAGGGGCACGTGTGGTGCCAGCCATTGGATAGACGCGAGAGAGAGCTTCAACACCTTCAATATTTTGAGTGAAGCTCTGGTGTTCTGCATTTTGAAGACTTAGTGGTTGCTTGGCCGGCTCTGGATATATTGCTTCAGCATATGTGTCCATATCGGGCAAAAATATCCTATGATTGCGGGCTGAGGGTTGATAGGAGATTGCAGAGTGAAGCTTGATTAGCCTCATAACCCAAGGAGCATAAAACTTTAAGCCAAACAGTTCTGAAGCAGATGCTGCAAATTGACGGATGAAGAGATCCTGTGCATTGAAGCATTTGCCATGAAGAATGCAGAAGATGAGAGTCTTCATTGCACCATCAATCGTTGCATATCGAGAGTGTCCCTTGACTGGCCAGAGAGTCCGCCTTATGATGTGATATATTGTTCTAGGCAGGTACTCTAAGTCTTCAACGAAGAACCTAGTTGGATAGGGTGCATTTGGAGGAAATGGCTTCATCATTGAGAGCATCTGACTCATATCTGGCTCAGGACGCTGAAATATGCTCTCAATGGCTTTAGCATGGAGTTGGCACCCTTCTTCAAAGAATTCGCCAGGAGTGGGAAGGCCGGTAAGCTCAATTAGGTCGAAAGCATTGGCTTCATGATGGATATTGCCTGTCATCCACTCCAGGATCCATGTCTTCGGATCTCTATTATAGCCTTTGATATGCAAAGTGGCATAGAACTGGAGCAGAAGCTCTTCGTTCCAGTGCTCTTCGTCAGTGATAAATGGCAGCAAACCCACTTGCTTGAAGCAATCCAATGCTTCTTCTAGACCAGGCAGACCTTCAACAGCTTCAACCTCAAGGTGCTTGTGAGGAAAGATGCGGCCTTGGTTGTAGAGGATGCATGAATAATAGCTGCGCTGTTGATGGCTCCAGAACCTATCTGATACAATCCGTTCCCTTGAATAAGGGTTCTTGGAGCGGTCGAAAAACGTGTTATCTGCCCTGAAGCCGTTGATGTTGAAGGAACCAGGAGCTGATGCAGGACCTGGGAACCTTGGTAGTCGTGGGATCGGCTTCTGGACCTGGGGCCTGTGCGCAATATGATAGTTGAATTGTGGTCCGGCAGCAGACTCAGGAACAAAATGTTTAGGAGCAGTAGCTTCGGTGTCTTCTGAAGCTGTTGTTGGGGAGGGCTCCACATTTGCTTCGGCGTTGTTTGTGGCAGCCTCAACATTTTCAGCTTCAGGCACGTTCTCCTTGAGAACTGCTTCTTGTTGGTGCGGGGGAGTTGGAGCTTGTGGTATTTCTGCTTGCTCTTCGGCTGATGCAGCCGGAATGTTTTCAACAGCCTGAGCCCTTGGCCCTCTGCGAAGCCTATGGAGGGTAGGCGCCGGTGGAGTTGCAGTGGGTTGGGGCTCATCTTCCTCCTGTGGGCGATCTGCCCACGACGCATCTTGTGTGATTGGCGTCAATGGACGACCAATACTGATCTGTTCGCTTGTCTCAAGCTGAGGAAGGGCTGCATCACCTTGCACATTGTCTTGGGGACCAATGTCTTCAGCAGCATTAGGGTTGGCTGCTAGAATGTCTTCAGCGTGCGGAGCCTCTATGTAACCAGGCTCATGCACTGTCAACTGACGATCTGCGTCAGGATAGCAGACGCAGAGTGGTTCAACTATCAGGGGCTCTGTGGGAGCAGCCTGAGATTTCTTTGTCTTGCGCTTCTTGATGATGGGTTCAGAAGGAGAGGCTTCAGAATGTTTTCTCTTCTTAGCTTTAGCCTCTGCAGTCCGTGTCTTCTTGTGCTGTGAGGCGGTTGATCGACTCTTTGGCTTCGAGCCAGTCGTTGCAGCGGGGAAGACAATCAGAGCATCAGGTTATGACCTTGGCGCTTCAGGTTCGGGCACAACCGCCTTCTTTTTCTTCTTCGCGTCCATCCTGGGGTCAATGCTGGGACGCCCAAGTGCCTTGCGCTTTTCTGCCTCATTGTAGGCTTGCACGCAACGTTCAGCCAAAGTCTTCATGCGTTCTCGTGAGCCTTGAGCTTCGGCACGCGTCTTCAGGAAGTTTTCTTTCAGCTCGTGCAACATGATCTTGAAGTTTTTCACTTCTTGCACACTGAGCTTGGCCACGTGCTTCTTGAACTGAGCCTTTTCATGATCAATTTTCTGCTTCAGTTCTACAATGCGCTGGGCTATTGCAAGTTTTGAAGCGATTGCACCTTGAAAGGCAACGCTGAGGCCTATGGGTAGCTGCAGATCATTGAAGCTTATGTCTGGTGTGTCAAACCATTCATCGATGAAGTTGTGGATGATGGCGACATCAAACAGAGGCAGATTGTTGAAGATTTCAGCCTCCTCCTTGCTCTTGATGAGCTGCTCAAGAGCATCATCTCCAAGATCTTCATCGCTTGAGAGATCAATGGCTTCGTAGCGCAGAATGTTAACAGCTGTGAGCTCTTTGCCTGTGTGTGGCTGAGGCTTCTTGGCTTTTTGGGGCTTGGACACTCGCGATAAGCCTTCTGACTGCACACTGGCTTCAGGAGGTGCAGTTGCTAAAGGCTTCACTCTTGCGATCTTGGGAGAAGCGGCTGGCTTTGAAGCTTTTGGAGCTTTTGGCTTCTTCTGCTTTGGCTTCAGAGCAGCAGGGGCGTCATCTGACTCAGTATCTGCTGGAGGGTCATTCACAGCAGTCCCTTGGACTAGGATGCGAGTGATGAGGCCTGCAAGATTGGCATACGGCCCGATGATATTGGGATTGGCGTTGCGTGTGCCATCTGCCCTTGGTGAGGAGGGACCAGGGTTGAAGTCAAGCCCAAATTTCTTCTTGTTTATCTTTGCTGACTGTTGTGCAAACTGAAAGTTGCGCTTGAAGAGATTATCATCGCGGCACCAGAGAAGTGATGACGGATGCGCCTCAGCTGGCTGTGGTCCTCTCACCATGCATGGATAGAATCCTTGAGCAATGGCTTCGTCTTTGGACTTGGGTACGAGATTTTTGTATAATACATCTCCCCACGGTCTCTTGATGGCGCACTTCTCCACATATTCCTGAGTGACGAAGCGGTAGTGGAACCATTGCTCTGCCCAATATCTTCGAATCCATTGGATTCGTGTCTTGCGCTGACCATAGCTTTCTTCAGGATCAGTTTTGTACATCTCTGCCAATTCATCAGGCAGATCTTTGGACGTTTCACCACGTCGCTGTCTGCCTCCCTTCCTTGCTGCTGTTTCTGAAGCCATGGATAACTTGGAAGGCTTCAAGATGTTCAAAGGCTTCAAGGGCTTCCTTCTGCAAGAACTGGCTTCAGGCGAGCTGATGTGATGCTACAAGTACTCTACAAATGAATGCACACTATGAGAACCGAAGGATTCTCCCACGGACATGTACCTGTGACAGCATTAAGGTGCGAGGGAAGGGGAAGAGGTCATATGCATTCTCAGAAGATTTTGAAGATAAATCGGTTTAGAAGACATTGACCTCATTATGCGAAGACATTCACTTATAGATAAGAAGTTGGTTCCAGATTTGTACGAACCCATAGATCAGTACAAGTGAGGAATCTAACTACTTTATGAAGTACAAGTGAATATACTAGGCATGTTATGAGATGCAGCGAGAGATTTAACTGGTGTGAAGAGAAACTTCTTATGGCAGAAAGTGACTGAACTGTAGGATCAAAAGAAGCTGTAAAAAGAGGTTTTATTTACCACACTTGGAACTGCTAGACGAAGTGAGAGTTGAGGCCGAGCAGTTCGATCCTCCATGCCCTAACTTGGCGACGGAAGACACCTACGGCGACGGCGGAGAAAGTGATGTCCGCTGTCGGCGTGAAAACGGCGTCGGAGAGGTTGCGGCAGTGAAGCGCTTCGTCGCCGGCGTCGTCGAGTGCTAGCGGTGGCGCTAGGGTTCGTGCGAGGGTGGAAGAAGGAGATAATGACCGCAGTGAATCGTATATTTATAGGGATAGAGGCGGCACTGCGCTATTACGCAGGTACCCCTGGCGGTTCGCATTTGAGGCACGCGTGGCCAGTTAGATTATCGGGATTTGTTCCACGTCCCACGCACGCCTAAATTATCGGGCGGTCGTTTCTGCTTCTCCGGATCTTATGTGGAGGAATGAGCATTAAAACTGACTTTTATGGTTGTCTCAATGTCTTCGGCTGACAAGGACACAGTGAAGACATTCGACAGTTTCAACAGAATGCATATGACTTGGAGAGATAGAGTTTGGGATAGAAAGCATAGAGAGGTTAGGGTCCGATCACATTCACTTAGTTCAAAAGATTCAACCAAGAAGACATAGCTATAAGTGAATGCTGTAGAGGACAGAACATCAGTACATATATATCCATATAATCAACGCAGTGAAGATAATCATGATGACATACAGAGAATGAAGCCAAACCAATTGTGAAGACATTGAGAGGTGACGCCATGAGAGAAACACTTCAAAATGGAACGTTTGGTGGTGGCGTTACCCACCGTATAGGAAGTATTAGACCCAGACACGGCGCACAATTATCGTGGCGCTCCGAAGTCAAATTCCACATTAATGTATTCACACTTAGAATGTATGTCTTCATTGATTGAAGATATACGCTACTTCGTGTGTTGCACATCTAAGTCATCAATATGCATAAGTGTTAGGATGTGTGCCTGATCACAGGACATTTGAGGATTCCAAGATATTTAGCTCACACCGTAACTCGCAAAATCTCTTCTCATCCAAGGGCTTTGTGAAGATATCTGCCAATTGCTCTTCAGTGTTGACGTGTATGATATCAATGTCTTCCTTCACAACATGATCTCTGAGAAAGTGATGACGAATTTCAATGTGCTTTGTCTTCGAGTGCTGAACTGGGTTGTTGGCAATCTTGATGGCGCTTTCGTTGTCGCAGTAAAGTGGCACTTGCTTCAGATGAATGCCATAATCCTTGAGTGTTTGCTTCATCCACAGAAGCTGAGCGCAGCAAGATCCAGCAGCAATGTATTCAGATTCAGCAGTGGAGAGAGATACACAGTTCTGCTTCTTTGAAGACCAAAATACAAGTGATCGTCCCAGAAAATGACATGTGCCTGATGTAGATTTGCGATCAACTTTGTCACCAGCATAATCAGCATCCGAAAATCCAACCAGATCAAACTCTGAGCCCTTTGGATACCATAATCCTAGAGTTGGGGTGTGAGCCAAATATCGAAGAATTCGCTTCACAGCTAAGTTATGCGACTCCTTTGGTGTCGCTTGAAATCGAGCACACATGCAAACACTAAGCATGATATCTAGCCTAGATGCACATAAATAAAGCAAAGACCCAATCATGGAGCGGTATACCTTTTGATCGAACTCTTTACCATTGTCGTCGGGACCCAGATGATGCTTGGCTGGCATTGGTGTTGTGAAGCCTTTGCAGTCTTGCATACCGAACTTCTTCAGGCACTCTTTAAGATATTTCTCTTGAGATATGAAGATGACGTTGCGTTGTTGCCGTATTTGAAGACCGAGAAAGAACCTCAGCTCCCCCATCATGGACATCTGATATTGCTCTTGCATCATGTATCCAAACTCTTCACTATACTTTTGATTGGTGCAGCCGAAGATAATGTCATCCACATATATTTGGCACACAAACAGTTCACCATCATATGTCTTCGTGAAAAGAGTGGGATTCAGGGAACCAGGTATGAAGCCTTTGCTTTTCAGAAAGTACTTGAGTGTATCATACCAGGCCCTAGGGGCTTGTTTGAGGCCATACAGTGCCTTGTTGAGCTTGTATACCATATCAGGATGTTTTGGATTTTCAAAGCCAGGTGGTTGTGCAACATACACTTCTTCTTCAATCTTGCCATTGAGAAAGGCACTTTTCACATCCATTTGATATAGAAGTATGTTATGATGATTTGCATAGGCCAGCAGTATGCGTATGGCTTCAAGCCTAGCCACAGGAGCAAATGTTTCATCGAAGTCAATGCCCTCCACTTGAGTATATCCTTCAGCAACTAGACGAGCTTTGTTTCTGACAACTTGACCATGCTCATCTTGCTTGTTGCGGTATATCCATTTGGTGCCTATTATGTTGTGCTTCCGTGGATCAGGACGCTTAACCAGTTCCCATACATTATTCAGCTCAAACTGTTGAAGCTCTTCTTGCATAGCTTGAATCCATTCAGGTTCCATGAAGGCTTCTTCAACTTTCTTGGGTTCTGATATTGAGACAAATGTGAAATGCCCACAGAAGTTCGTTAGCTGAGTTGCCCTTGAACGAGTGAGTGGACCAGGTGCATTGATGCTGTCCAGTATTTTGTCAATTTGTACTTCATTTGCAACACGAGGGTGTGTGGTGCGAAGACTTTGCTCTTGCTGATCTATGTGGTCATTTGAAGGTATATCTTCAGGCTGAGCATTGTCTTCATCTGGATCAGGTGCTGAGATGATAAGTTCTTCTTCAGGTTGGGCTTCAGAAGGTACAATTTCTCCAGTTCCCATAAGCTTGATTGATTCATTTGATGGAACTTCATCTAGCACATTTGGCAATTGCTCTCTTTGTGATCCATTGGTTTCATCAAATCGCACATCCACTGTTTCAACCACTTTGTAGTGGAAGAGATTGAAGACTCTGTAGGAGTGCGAATCCTTTCCATATCCAAGCATGAAGCCTTCATGTGCCTTTGGAGCAAACTTTGAGGTGTGGTGTGGGTCCTTGATCCAGCATTTTGCGCCAAATACTCTGAAATAACTGACATTTGGCTTCTTGCCAGTTAGGAGTTCATAGGATGTCTTGTTCAGGAGCTTGTGAAGATAAACACGATTGATTGTATGGCATGCAGTATCAATGGCTTCAGTCCAGAATTTTCTTGGAGTCTTGTATTCATCTAGCATTGTTCTGGCCATCTCAATGAGTGTTCTGTTCTTGCGTTCGACGACGCCATTCTGCTGTGGCGTGTATGGAGCTGAGAATTCATGTGTGATGCCCAAGTGTATCCAGATATGTATCAAGGCCAGTGTTCTTGAATTCAGTGCCATTGTCACTTCTGATGTGCTTTATCTTGGCGCCAAAATTGTTCATAGCTCGATTTGCGAAGCGTCTGAAGACATCCTGCACTTCAGTCTTGTAAAGGATTATGTGCACCCAAGTATATCTAGAATAATCATCAACAATTACGAAGCCATAGAGGCATGCAGAAGTAGTAAAAGTTGAGTAGTGAGTGGGACCGAAAAGATCCATGTGAAGCAGTTCGAAGGGTTGTGTAGTAGTCATGATTGTCTTCGAAGGATGTTTTGCCCTTGTCATCTTCCCTGCTTCACAGGCACCGCATAAGTGATCTTTCTTGAACTTGACGCCCTCGATGCATATGACGTGCTTTTTTTTCGCAAGGGTGTGGAGGTTCCTCATGCCAGCATGCCCAAGCCTTCGATGCCAAAGCCAGCATTCTGAAGTTTTTGCAAGAAGACATACTGCAAGTTGTGGTCCTGCTGAGAAATCTACCACATACAAATCACCTTTCCTATACCCTTCAAACACTAGAGATTTGTCAGATTCCATTAGCACCAGGCAGCGATATTTGCCAAACATTACAATCATATTCAAATCGCAAAGCATTGAGACAGACATTAAGTTGAAGTCAAGGGATTCAACAAGCATGACTTTATCCATGTGTTGATCCTTTGAGATTGCAACTCTACCTAGACCCAATACCTTACTTTTACCAGTGTCAGCGAATGTAATGTGGCTCTTGTCGGATGGATTAAAGTTGAGTCCATAAGAAGGCTTCTTCTGCCAGTCCATGTGATTTGTACACCCACTGTCATAATTCCATTCTGAAGGACTTGAAGTCGCTGGTATCGGTACCCTAACAGTGCCAGTTAGGGGGATAGGCTCACGAAGAGTGTTGTGAAGCATAAAAACATTTGGACGAACCAGTGGGTTATGAAAACTTAGATCAAGATTAGACTAATGGGGAGAGTAGCATGCGATTCAGGAACGAAGTACATAATGATGCCATTTGGGCATTTTATCTTTGCGCCCCCCACAAGATTTTTTATGGTCCCCAGAGCAATAGCATCAGAAGATTTTGTTTGTGCTGGAGACCTTTCCCTGCAAAAAGAGAGGTAAGGCTTTCTTAACACACCACATCTTCAAGGTGCTTAGAAGCTATAAGTCTAAGTGCAGCATCTGAGAATTTGGGCTTTGAAACCTTAGCAAACCAGTCTAGCAGGTGGACAATATACTCATAGGAATAAGCAGAATAATTTTGTCATATGAACATGACGGTTCGATGAACACTCTCATATCATATGCTGAAGTATGGTTTCCCCTGCAAAAACATTTGCGTAGTGCGACTCAGGGTGGTCCCTGTTTGTATGAAGCATTTGGAGGACCATATGAGGCCTTTGGTCTGAGGTTGTTCTTCTTCAAGTGAGGTGTCAATGAAAGACATTCACAGAAGATTTTCCAGACATGTTTTCGGAACCCCAGATCTTCTCATAGGCGGTCCATCCCTGCAGTTAGTACCAATGTACCGGCAAACACTTCACCCAATTCTGATTCTTAAACAGTTTATAAAGTTTGCAATCAAAAGGATTCATCATGAATTGGGTTAGCCACAAGTGAAGCCAGATCAGATTGGATGGATCTGCTGAGGATTCCTTTGCAGGCAACCCATGTGTTTTGGGGTACTGGCTCAGGTTTCCAGTAAGACCCATCTGCATTAATTTTCCTCACGAACCCAACACCCTCTTTCCTAGGGTTTCGGTTCAGAATCTGCTTCTTAAGGACATCACATAATGTCTGATGCCCTTTCAGACTTTTGTACATCCCTGTTTCAAGCAATGTCTTCAACCTAGCATTCTCATCAGCAATAGCAGTGGTATCCTCAGCAGAGGGGTTAGTTACCACATCAACAGTTGAAGATATTGAAACAGTAGTAGCAGTGGAACATTCAGCAACAGAAGCAGCATTATCACGCTCAATGCATTTAAGGCATGGTGGTTCAAATCCTTCCTGAGCGGAACTGATCTGTTCGGCTCGAAGTGACTCATTTTCCTTTTGAAGATCTTCATGATCCGCTCTCAACTTCTCAAGATCTTGCTTCTTTTGAAGATAATCATAGGAAAGCTTTTCATGAGTAGTTGAGAGAGTCTCAAGACGATCTTCAAGTTCCTGATACTTAACGTGAAGATTTTTTATGTCTTCAATTAAGGATTCAGAACGAGTCATTCAGCACCCAACAGATCATCGCTTCTGTCTAACAGTTTTTGAATATGTTCCATGGCTTTCTGTTGTCAGTTGCAATTTTAGCAAGTGTTTGTAAGCTAGTTTGAATCACATTCAGAGTCATCGTCACTAGATGTTTCAATAGCGAGTAGTGCGTGTGTTTACCTTTGGCACGCATGCAATGAAGCAGTAGTAGGAGTGGAGTCGTTCTTGTCATTTGCGTCGGTGTCGGTGATGCAGTCCATTGTCTTCCAGTGTTGAAGATGGACTTGGCGACGTATGCCTGTAGGCCAGACTCGCAATGCCAGAATCAGACTCCCTCCTCAGACTCCACCCTCTGCTCCCAGATGCGGACTTCCTCCTCTGAATCCATCTCCTTTCCAACAAAGCACGTGCCTTGCCAGATGAGCTCCTTCTTGTGTGATGAAGACCTTTGATGAAGACTTGGAAGAAGACTTTGAGTGTTTCTTCTTTTTCTTGTTGTTAGAATCATATTCTTTGCTCTTCTTCTTCCTTCTATTCTCATTGTCCCATTGTGGACACTCAGAAATGAAGTGTCCAATTTTCTTGCACTTGTGACATGTTTTCTTCTTGTAGTCATGAGCAGAAACTTCATCATTCCTTGAGCTTGATCGTGAAGATTTTTTGAAGCCTTTCTTCTTGGTGAATTTTTGGAACTTCTTCACTAGCATTGCAAGTTCTCTTCCAATGTCTTCAGGATCATCAGAACTGCAGTCAGATTCTTCTTCAGATGAGGAGACAGCTTTTGCCTTCAAAGCACGAGTTCGCCCATAGTTTGGACCGTAGATATCTCTTTTCTCAGAAAGCTGAAACTCATGTGTGTTGAGCCTCTCAAGTATGTCAGACGGATCGAGTGTCTTGAAATCAGGACGTTCTTGAATCATCAGGGCCAGAATGTCAAACGAACTATCAAGTGATCTCAGCAGCGTCTTGACGATTTCATGTTTGGTGATCTCAGTAGCGCCGAGGGCTTGAAGCTCATTTGTGATGTCAGTGAGCCGATCAAAGGTGTGCTGGACATTCCCATTGTCATTTCGCTTGAAGCGGTTGAAGAGATTGCGAAGGACACTGATTCTTTGATCTCTCTGGGTTGATATGCCTTCAGTAACTTTGGAGAGCCAGTCCCAGACCAGTTTGAATGTCTTCAAGGCACTCACACGACCATACTGTCCTTTGGTCAGATGACCACAGATGATATTCTTGGCAGTAGAGTCCAGTTGAAAGTGAACTTCTTGACATCAGCAGCAGTGACACCTTCTCCAGCCTTGGGAACGCCGTTCTCGACGACATACCATAGGTCGACGTCAATGGCTTCAAGATGCATGCGCATCTTATTCTTCCAGTAGGGATATTCAGTTCCATCGAAGACGGGGCAAGCAGCGGAGACTTTGATTATCCCTGCAGTCGACATAGCTAAAACTCCAGGTGGTTAAACCGAATCACACAGAACAAGGGAGCACCTTGCTCTGATACCAATTGAAAGTGCGTTATATCGACTAGAGGGGGGGGTGAATAGGCGATTTTTATGAAAGTCTTCAAAACGTGAGAGTTATGAAGACAAACAGTGAAGATTATGCCTATTACTATGCAGCGGAAGTTAGATTACACTAGGGCAGCCATGGTCATGTATTCAATAGAGTGAAAGCTCAATGACAAACAGCTTCAGTGTAATAAGGATCAGGTAGGAAGAAGTTATGAAGCCGAACAGATCATACATTCATGTTGTGAAGACAAAAGATAAAGCAAGCATGCAATGGCTTCACAATGAATAACTGTAAATGAAGGGAAGTGAAGATGAAACCAGTGACACGTTGAAGACAATGATTTGTTGGACCAGTTCCAGTTGCTGTGACAACTGTACGTCTGGTTGGAGCGGCTAGGTATTTAAACCGAAGGACACACAGTCCCGGACACCCAGTCAAGGACACTTAGTCCAAGACACCCAGTCCTCACCGTTTTCTCCTTGAGCTAAGGTCACACAGACCTCGCCCAATCACTCTGGTAAGTCTTCAAGGTAGACTCCCAAACCTTCACAGACTTCGTTCACTGGCAATCCACAATTTCTCTTGGATGCTCAGAACGCGACGCCTAACCGTCTGGAGGATGCACAGTCCTCAAGTGTAATAAGTCTTCAAATCACACAGACACGAAGACTTAAGTGATGCCCAATTTACTTTGGCTCTAGGTGGTTAGGGCTTTTCTCCTCACTGGAATTTTTCTTTCAAAGGCTTCGAGGTGGGTTGCTCTCAAATGACAAAAGCCGTGCGCTGAAATCTGAGCAGCCAACCATTTAAGGTTGTGGGGGGTGGACTATTTATAGCCACTTGGCAACCCGACCTGATCTGTCCGAAATGACCCTGGGTCACTAAGGAATTGACACGTGTACCAACGGTCGGATTTCGAACTCACACGGCAACTTTAATTGGGCTACAAGTAGAGCTGACTTGTCTGACTCTGGACAAGATTTTCTCTCATAGGCTTCGCTCGAAGACATAGGATTTGAATTAGGCATCACTTCAGTCATTCTGACTGGTTCTCTTCGACCCCACTTAACAGTAAGGTGGTTCCTATGACACAACATGAATGAAATAAAACTACGAAGGATCTAGGTCTTCGAGTTCCAAAAGCTTCATAGGGAGTCTTCTCATGTCATTGTCTTCACTATGAATATCTTCATAAACCACCATTGTCTTCAATGTCTTCGTACATTTTTAGGGGTCATCTCTGGTAGTGAAACCGAATCAATGAGGGACTTCTACCTGTGTTTTCCTGCAATTCTCACAAACACATTAGTCCCTCAACTAGGTTTGTCGTCAATACTCCAAAACCAACTAGGGGGGGCACTAGATGCACTTACAGTTGGGTCAAAGGGATAGATTGTGTGGGACCCCCTCATTGTCGGTAAAGGATAATATATATACCTCAGGGAGCCCACAGATATGTGCAACGTCTATAAACTGCAGAATGGGGACATGCTCGATCAGAACACCTTGCCCCCTAAACCCTGCATGCGACCTGAAAAAGGTTTATATAATCGCCATGACAGGTCAAGTCAATCATTCTTTAATTTTTAGAGCAAAAAACACCAATAGAAACATAGTCTACAAATTATCAAAACACAAGCACTTCTCCTTTGTTCTAGAATCTTCCATATCTTAATTGCCCAAACTTCTTTCTAAATGAATTATCACTATTTGTTTTTTACTTTATGCTTTACAATGCACAATTCCATGAATCTTAAAATAGTTTTTTTATAAAACTAATTGATTTTGAATAAGATGAACTATAAGATCAAAACACCCTGCCCCCTATACCCTTGATGTCTACTACACAACCTTCTTCTTGTAGACGTTGGGCCTCCAAGTGCATAGGTTTGTAGGACAGTAGCAAATTTTCCTCAAGTGGACGACCTAAGGTTTAGCAATCCATGGGAGGCATATGATGAAGATGGTCTCTCTCAAACAACCATGCAACCAAATAATAAAGAGTCTCTTGTGTCCCCAACACGCCCAATACAATGGTAAGTTGTATAGGTGCACTAGTTCGGCGAAGAGATGGTGATACAAGTGCAATATGGATGGTAGATATGTGTTTTTGTAATCTGAAAATATAAAAATAGCAAGGTAACAAGTGGTAAAAGTGAGCGTAAACGGTATTGCAATGCTAGGAAACAAGGTCTAGGGTTCATACTTTCACTAGTGCAAGTTCTCTCAACAATAACAACATAATTGGATCATATAACTATCCCTCAACATGCAACAAAGAGTCACTCCAAAGTCACTAATAGTGGAGAACAAACGAAGAGATTATTGTAGGGTATAAAACCACCTCAAAGTTATCCTTTCTGATCGATCTATTCAAGAGTCCGTAGTAAAATAACATGAAGCTATTCTTTCCGTTCGATCTATCATAGAGTTCATACTAGAATAACACCTAAAGACACAAATCAACCAAAACCCTAATGTCACCTAGATACTTCAATGTCACCTCAAGTATCCGTGGGTATTATTATATGATATGCATCACACAATGTCACCTCAATGTCACCTAGATACTTCAGATTCATCTATTCAACCAACACAAAGAACTTCAAAGAGTGCCCCAAAGTTTCTACCGAAGAGTCAAGACGAAAACGTGTGCCAACCCCTATGCACAAGTTCATGAGGTCACGGGAATTGCAAGTTGATCACCAAAACATACATCAAGTGGATCACGTGATATCCCATTGTCACCAAATATAAGCACATGCAAGACATACATCAAGTGTTCTCAAATCCTTAAAGACTCAATCTGATAAGATAACTTCAAAAGGGAAACTCAATTCATCACAAGAGAGTAGAGGGGGAGAAACATCATAAGATCCAACTATAATAGCAAAGCTCGCGATACATCAAGATCGTGCCGACTCAAGAACACGAGAGAGAGAGAGAGAGAGAGAGAGAAAGACCAACCACATAGCTACTGGTACATACCCTCGGCCCCGAGGGTGAACTACTCCCTCCTTGTCATGGAGAGCGCCGGGATGATGAAGATGGCCACCGGAGAGGGATTCCCCCTTCCAGCAGGGTGCCGGAACAGGGTCTTGATTGGTTTTTGGTGGCTACAGAGTCTTGCTGCGGCGAAACTCCCGATCTATTCCGCTCCGCGATGTTTTTAGGGTATATGGACATATATAGGCAAAAGAAGTAGGTCAGGGGAGCCACGATGGGCCCACGAGGGTGGGGGTGTGCCCAGGGGGTAGGGCGCACCTCCCTGCCTCGTGGCTTCCTCGAAGCTTCCCTGACGTCTACTCCAAGTCTCCTGGATTGCTTCCGTTTCAAAAAATAACTCTCCCGAAGGTTTCATTCCGTTTGGCCTCCGTTTGATATTCCTTTTCTTCGAAACACTGAAATAGGCAAGAAAACAACAATTTGGGTTGGGTCTCCGGTTAATAGGTTAGTCCCCAAAATAATATAAAAGTTTTTAGTAAAGCCCATAAACATCCAAAACAGATAATATAATAGCATGAATACTTCATAAATTATAGATACGTTGGAGATGTATCAACCCGGCATGCGACCTGAAAAAGGTTTATATAATCACCATGACAGGTCAAGTCAAACATTCTTTAATTTTTAGAGCAAAAACACACCAATGAAATCATAGTCTACAAATTAGCAAAACACATGCACTTCTCCGTTGTTCTAGAATCTTCCATATCTAAATTGCCCAAACTTTTTTTTCTAAATGAATTATCACTATTTTTATACTTTATGCTTTACAATGCACAATTCCATGAATCTTAAAATAGATTTTTTTTATAAAACTAATTGATTTTCAATGAGGAACTATAAGAATTAAACGAACATCTACATCATGCATATATGACTCAAAGCTTTCATGCTATAGTGTGGTATTTATTCATAATTTGGTTACCAAATCTCATGCATGCAATACACGTGTACCTTACTAGTATCAATAGGATACCATCATGGTCAAACCCTTCTTGTTGTTGGGTCAAAGGGATAGATTGTGTGGGGCCCCCTCATTGTCGGTAAAGGATAATATATATACCTCGGGGAGCCCATAGGTATGTGCAGCGTCTATAAACTACACAAGGGAGACATGCTCGATCTGAACACCCTGCCCCCTTTACCCTGCATGCGAACTAAAAAAGGTTTATATAATCGCCATGAAAGGTCAACTCAATCATTCTTTAATTTTTGAGAGAAAAAACACCAATACAACCATAGTCTACAAATTAGCAAAATAAGAATCCCAAGGTTTATATAATTGCCATGATAGGTCACTATAGAGATTTTATCCCTATAATGACCGTGCTGTGGCATTTAAATGAAGGTTGATATATGCAACTTCCTACCGGGTCACTATCGGTGTCAAAACCGGCATATCTCGGGTAGGGGGTCCCGAACTATGCGTCTAAGGATCAATGGTAACAGGAGACAGGGGACACGACGTTTACCTAGGTTCCGGCCCTCTTGACGGAGGTAATACCCTACTTCCTGCTTGATTGTCTTTGATGAGTATAGGGGTTACAAGAGTTGATATACCACGAGATCGTAATGGCTAAACCCTAGATGTCTAGCCTATATGATTATGATTGTGATTGCATCTACGGACTAAACCCTCCGGTTTATATAGACACTGGAGGGGACTAGGGTTTGTACAGAGTCGGTTTACAAAGAAAGGAATCTTCATATCCGCACGCTAAGCTTTCCTTCTACGCCAAGGAGAGTCCCATCCAGACACGGGGAAAGTCATTCGTCTTGTATCTCCACGGCCCATTAGTCCGGCCCATATCACATAGCCCAGACACTCGAGGATCCCATAATCCTGGACTCCCTAAGTAGCCCCCGAACTAGTCTTCAATGATGATGTGTCCGACGCGCAGATTGTCTTCGACATTGCAAGGCGGGTTCCTCCTCCGAACACTTCAAAGCAGTTGATCGTCAGTACTATATCCGGCTCTGTACAACAGTCATACGTATGAATTACAAGGGCAGAATACAGATAAGTTATGTCTTTTGAAGATATCACTGGTGAGATGTTACGTCCGGCCATTTTATTATTTCAAACCATTTTTCCGCCTTCCGTTTCACGTTTCAATATGTAACCACTGATGACACGTCTTGTCAAACAGAGATCGTGCCCCCTTATTACGGGATTCTCATCAATATGGGTTTGGGAAACCCAACTGTGCCATTTCGCACGACCCCTTGGAAATAGGTGAGCTTATAAGGAGATAAGATTCCCACTTTTTACCCCACACCTTCCCCTTCCTCAGCCCATCCGCCCTCAAGCACCCAAGCTTCAATCCTCACCGTTCCCAGAAAGTACTCCAGCCATGTCCGGATCCGGAGCGTAGGGCAAGTGGATGGCTTCCTCCATCACAGAGAAAAACATCAAGGAACTCCGGGAAGCGGGGTACCTGGCCAAGGAGATCGCCCACCGGCTTCCATCCAAAAAGCTTCCATCCAGAAAGAAGATCATCCCCACTCCAAAGTCCGACAAGAGGGTAGTGTTTATCCCTCTTTTTCTTTGTGGACTTGGGTTTCCCCTTCATCCTTTCACCCGCGGCCTCATGTTTTACTACGTGCTAGATTTCCATGGTCTAGCTCCAAATTCCTTCCTCAACATTTCGATGTTTATCGTCATATGCAAGGCATTCCTCCGCATTTCCCCCAACTTCGGCCTGTGGCTCAAGGTCTTCAATGTGAAGCCGAGAGTGGTGGATGGCCAGCATGCGGATTGCGATGCCGCTATGGTGAGAAAACTGCCCAACGTCACTTGGCCCCAGGGCACCTTCATGGAGACCATGAAGGGATGGCAGCAGGGGTGGTTCTATGTCACAGAGCCCCCTGACTCCACCTGGGCTGTTCCTGTAGAGTTCAAGTCCAGACCCTCAATGCGGCTGGCATCCTGGCTCAACATGGGCCTGGACTGGGCGTCGTCTGACGAGGTAACGGTGCTGTAGAAGCGAATCATGAGCATGGTAGATAAAAATACTAGCCTCAGCAGCGTGATCCAGGTGATGCTCTTTCACCAGATTCTCCCATGTCAGGCGCGTCAAGAGCCCATGTGGAAGTTCAACCCGGCCGGTCCCCGGACCTTGAAGCGGTTCTTCGGTACGAAGCACGAAGACATATGGAAGCTGCTCTTCAAGACCCAGAAGTCATGGCTGGAGACAACCGAAGACCTTGGCTATGACAGCACCCATACTGCGACCCCTTAAGTTCTTTGATAAACTTACTTTGCGAATCCAAGGAGCACACTAAACCCTCCATTTACTTTTGCAGGGTTGGACGAAGAAAGCGGACCGGATTCACTGTCCGGCTCCGCTGCCCGAAGACCCAGCTATTCCTCTATTGACGAGGATGTTGTTCTCAGACACTTTGGTGAGAGCACTTCAGAGCGCCACCATTGTGGAAGAACGTCGTACCCTTATGGGTACGGTGATTGAAAAGGTTCAGTCCATGAAAAGCGGACTTAGCGAGGCCTGCACTAGCCTTTTAAGAGGCTTTGAGGTATGTGCTTTACAGTGTTTTTTAGCTGTATAAAAAGGATGCCCGTGTACAGATAGTAGCCCCTGAGACTCTGTTCAGTGTTTGGAAAGAAAAACCGAAGAGAGTATCTAAAAACTGCTCAGGGGGTTAACATACATATCTGTTTGAACAATCAGGATGCAAAACAGGCGTCAGCTGCCCATGCCACCGAAGCATCCGAGCTAAGGCGGAAGTTAGAAGAAAAACAAGGTATGTGATACCGAAAATATGTCTGGTGTCAGCTCTTATGTGTTATATGAATGAGTTTTATGATTATGTTTGCAGCTGACACGTCTAAGGTCGAGGCCCTCAAGAGTGCGCTGGCTGAGGCTAGGAAGGAGGCAGAGGAGGAGCGAGCCTCCCACCTTAAACATGAATCGCGAATGGAGGAATTACAGCAGGAGGTCAAGGATGCCATAGGCAAATGCGAGTCCTTAGATCGCGAGAGTTCGGAGCAAAATTGCGAACTGGCCAAGGCACTCCAAAGTGCGCAAGAAGCCCGACCCAAAGCCCAAAGCGCTATCCGGGAGATTGAGAGACAAGGCAAATTGCGGCGGGTAAGGCTTTTAACATGCAGAGTAAATTTGTGAAGAAAAGGTATATCTTTCTAACCCAGATTTGGAGTTCTCCAGGAGTGTTTGCAGACCTGCCCCGGAGTGTTGCTGATGCCGCAGAGTTCTTACGGGCTGAAGAGCGGAGATCAACGGAGAAACTGTTCTGGTCGCAGTACCTTGCGCCAAAGCATCATGTGCCCATCAGCGATCAGCTGAAGTAATGGACCAAACTGCATAGGGTGGCTGAATTGTCCATGAGGGATTTGATAATCTGTCTTTGGCCCGCCGAACCCATGCCTAGTAGCTACTTCGGTCTCGTGAAGCAGCTGGTTAGTGCCTGCCCTCTGCTTGATGTCATGAAGCGGTCGGTCTGCATTGAAGGTGCGCGGATGGCCTTTGCCCGTGTCAAGGTGCAGTGGGCGAAGATGGACCCGTCAAGCTTCCTAAAGAGGGACCGCCCGTAGGCAAAGAGCACCGCACGCTAGAGGTACTTTGATGATGTCGAGAAAGGATCCCACATTGTAGAGGGGCAACATTCAAAGGACATCATTTTTGAATGAATGTATCTATGTTGTTCAATCCTGTATCATTAAACAAGGCTTATGTATGATATGTTGTTTGTTTTATTAAAATATCTCCTCCTATGCTGTTGCTTACGACATCTGAGATTTGGCCAGTCGTCGGCCTCGGCCCCCTCGTAGATAATATGCGGGTGTTCGGTATGACACTTAAACACGCTTGACCCAATGTATTGGTCCATGAAGGAGGTGTTAGTGCGGCGAAACAGGCAATTGGACTATGTGGCCTTATCGCCCTCACTTAGCCATATGGTTTTTATAATGGGAATGCGGGTGTAGCCCCTAGTTTTGTTTGATTACCCGAACTTGGGTGCTGTAAATGCCCGGCCAGGTGAAGGCCGACCCATCGCATAATGCGGATAAGTCACGAGAGATTTATACTTAGTCACCGAATAGCTGACCAGCTCTCGCCGCATCATGACAGTGAGTTTTCGGCTTTCTCTAGTGAGCTGTTTGTCCGGGTAAACCAGAAATACAATCGCAGTAGTTCTCCCTTTACTACCTTAGCTGATCATACGAAACGTATGGTAGCAAGCATAGGAGCCGGGCAACCCAACTATTGACCAAAGACATTATTCGGAGCCAATGCTTATAATGCTATATTCGGGACACCGAATTGCACTATTAAAGATTTCGGACTTTGTTTTAGTATTTAAAATATGTATGCATCTTAATAAAGCCCCTGGAAATTTAGGTCATACCAAGGCGTACATGATAATCAGACAAAAACAGGGAAACATATGTTAATTGGTAAGCCAACGCCACGTAGGTTTGGCCTAAAAACTATTTCCATTGTAGTCTGATTGATACGTCGAAATGTATTGATATAAATAGTGCAATAAGTGACAGGGCTATTTTACATGCCGAACACAAGGGGAAGCTATGCATGCATCCTGAAAGCAGAAGAGGTGATCTTTAAGGTCCTTTAGGTACTCTGGCACGCATCTACGCTTCTTTTCTCCTTGGTATATTGTCCTTCGAGAGGATCATTGACCAGTGTAATAGGCCACGAAAAGAGGCCTTGGTACCGTCGAAAGGGTGGTGTGGGTTGTAAGGAACCTGGAAAAATAAAAAGGAAAGAAAAAGGGAAATGTGAGTGTCCTGATAGGGTCTAGCCGTATTGTAGGCATTGTCCTTATTATGCCTCCATCCTTTCCCATGGTATTTTTAGCACGTAATTATGTATGCGTGGTACATATGCCACAATTTGATAGGGGCTGAGATGGAGGCCCAATTGCTAATCGAGCTCCTGACAAGCTAGACTACCATACAGTGGGGTAGTCCTGACTCGTTTCACAGTGTCCAGGGACTTGGCCACCGACGTAATAGTTGGCTTGATGAGGCCACCCTATACTTCCGCTGCCAGGGCCGCGGTGTGCTCCTCAGTGCGGAGGGAGCGTTCCATGTTTCCATTCACTGTTATGACTCCATGTGGTCCGGGCATCTTGAGTTTGAGATAGGCGTATTGCGGGACTGCATTGAAGTGAGCGAACGCGGTTCGTCCGGGAAGTGCATGCCACTGCAGAAGGGGACGATATCGAAGATCAAGTCTTCGATGCGGAAGTTGTCCGGTGAACCGAAGACCACTTCCAATGTGATTGAGCCTGTGCAGCGGGCCTCTACACTGGGTATCACTCCTTTAAAGGTAGTTTTAGTGGGCTTGATTTTTGATGTATCAATACCCATCTTGTGGGATGTGTCCTGATAAAGAGGTTAAGGTTGCTGCCGCCGTCCATGAGGACTCAGGTAAGGTGGAATCCATCGATGATTAGATCAAAGGTGATCGGACACGCTGACCATGGGTTGAATTTTGGGGCGACTGGCTCTATCACAAAGAAGTCCCTTAGCACGCACTTGCGCTCGCTCTTAGGGATATAGGTGACGTATATCATATTCACCATTTTGACTTCGGGGGGAAATTCCTTCTGACCCCCTGTTTTCGGTGCGCGAGGTTCCTCATCGTCATCCTCACTGGGCGGCCCTTTCTCCTTATGTTCGGCATTTAACTTGCCGGCCTGTTTGAAGACCCAATAGCTTCTATTGGTGTGGTAGGCAGGCTTATCAGGAGTGTCGTGGATCTGGCAGGGTCGATCAAGTATTCGGTCCAGGCTTGATGAACCGTCTATGTTTCGTTTGAATGGCTTCTTCCATTGACCGGACATGGAGCCACTGAATCCGGAGTTGACTGTCATATTCTCTGTATCATCATAGTTGCTCTGACGCTTATGTTTGTTGCATCAGAGTCTTTCATTGCCGTTTCGGGCTTCGGAAGTGCCAGGTTCGCTGGTACTGTTACCGCTACGGTCTAGCCAGCTATCCTCACCCGCGCAGAAGCAGGTCATTAGTACTGTCAAGGCTGCCATGGACTTCGGCTTTTCTTGGCCGAGGTGTCGGGCGAGCCATTCGTCACGGATGCTGTGCTTGAAGGCCGCTAGGGCTTCGGCATCTGGACAGTCGACAATAGAGTTTCCTAGCCAACTCTTATTAATTAGGAACCTGGTCCAAAATTTCCTGGCCGACTCTCTGGGCTGTTGGACTATATGACTGAGGTCATCAGCATCTGGAGACCGGACATAAGTGCCTTGGAAGTTGTCTCTAAAGGTATCTTCCAAGTCTTGCCAGCTTCCAATAGAGTTTTCTGGGAGGCTGTTTAACCAGTGCCTAGCTAGCCCCTTGAGTTATCGGGGAAGGTATTTCTTGGCGTGTAGATCATCACCGCGAGACATGTGAACATGGAGAAGAAAATCTTCAATCCATACTGCGCGATATGTTGTGCCATCGTATGATTCGATGTTCACGGGTTTAGACCCTTCAGGAAACTCGTGCTACATTTCCTCATCGGTGAAGCATAGGGGGTGTGCGGCACCTCTGGATTGGGCCATGTCACGACGCAGTTTGGACGGAGTCCGTATGCAGTTTTCAGCCTGAGTTGGTTGTGTTTATAGCACCAGGCTTGATAGCCCTCCTCTTGCGCCAGAGCACACACCCGCGATCCATAGATTGACCTGCTCTGACCCGCCCTATTTTCCAGGTCCTGTCGTAGGCCATATGTGTATCCCTGAGCTGTTGTTTCTCTGCTCTTACTGCAGGGTGGTGCGGGCTGGTGTTCGGCTTGAGTTGCCGTTCTGTCCCGTCCACGCGGTGGGCAGTCGGGTCCGTCAGCCGTGTTACGCTCGGGTGGTATAGACTCCAGCGCCTCGTTGTCGAATTGGGGTAGCAGCTTACGCTTTGGGTAACTCTTTGCTGGGCGTTCATGGCCGTATTCTTCGAATGCCATGTCACATCCCTAGCTTCTGGTACAGCCTGGTGTTTTGTATCTTGTTGCATCATGCTTAAATTCTATTTAAGTTGAAATGGGGATTGACCAAACCCTAGCATCAGAAAGAATTCAACTAGGTTCAAATAAAAATATTTTCAATGAACCCAAAATGCCTTCCCAAAAATGTTCATCATCTTTGGATTGGTCTTGAACCTCTACCAAAAATATTGCACATTTTTCTAGGTCAATTGGGGGTCACTCAATTAAATCATATAGTATTTGCATTTGGGCATTTAAACCCTATAAAATATATTAAATGCCCAAATAATCACAAACTGAAAAGTTTACTGCTGGAAATATTCCAAACAGTGGCCACAGTCTGTTGCATGATTTTTGGAAATGCTCTGGCATTTTAAATAAAGCCAAACACAACTACAGAAAATAGAAAAACAGAAATAAAAGTGTGTGAGAGAGAGAGTTACCTGGCCTTACCTGGCTGGCCCAGGTCCTGTGCAGCCCAGCCCACCTGGGCACCTCCTCCTGTCGTCTTCCTCCTTGCCAGGAGGACGAGCGCGTGCCCGACGCGCGCGCACCGCCGTGTGGCCACCTCCTCCCTCCCTGCCTGCCTGGCTCCTCCCCGACGGGGCCGACGAAGCCACATACATCGCCCTGACCCCCTGGATCTCTCTCACTCTCCCTGGATCCCTTCCCCCTCCTCTTCTCTCTCTCCCACGCAGCCCGAGCGGAGCTCGTCGCCACCGCTCACCGTTGTCGCACCCAGAGCCCCCCCCCCTCGACCCCTCGATGTGCCCAGTAGCTCGGCTACCTCGTCCTCGACCTCCTCACCAAGCCAAGAGACGTCGGACGCCCCCGAACACCCTCACTGCCGTCTTCTTCAACCTCGGGCCACCAAGATCGCTGGCGACCGTCCGCCCGCTCTGACACTTCCCCAAGCTTGCTGAGGCCACCGAACGAACTGCTGTGAGCTCCTGCGTGGATCCCCTCCTCCCCCCTTCAATTTCGAGCCGTAGACATCACCCCCTTGACGATCATAGCTGCCACCGCTTGAGCTCGTCGCCGACGCATCTTTGGTGACCAAATGGTCACCCCGGCGAGTCTAACTTGCTCTCTGCAACGCTTAGTGCCCCGCTAGACCTTCCCCTCGCTCGTTTGCGAATCGCAGCGCCAATCCCACACACACCCAAACTCCGGCCGCCGCCAAAGCTCGTCGCCGGCATTATTCCGGCGAGCCCCGCGCCCAACTCTGCCTCATCTTGATGCGGGCGAGCAAGGGCTATGCCCTAGTGCCCTCAGCGCACTAAGTGGACGCCTCTAGCGCAAATCCAGCATGCCCCGCCGTGTTCTGTGGTCGCCGCCGGCTGAACTCCGGCGAGGTCGACGTGGCCCAATCATTAGTAGCTAATAACATCGCTAATTAACCCTAGAGCCACATACAGATGGGCCCCACTGCCAAACTAACCCTGGTTTAGTTTTGTTTAGATTAAACTAACCCCGCAGGGCCCATAGGTTAGTTTGCCTGGCCACATTACTTGTTCACCGACCCCACACGTCAGCGTTGACTTGCTGACGTGGCTGTTGACCTGACCCCACCTGTCGGTGACCCAAACAGCACTGTGTGACTCACCAGGGGACCCCACTGGTCAGGTTTGACCTGGTCAGCCGCAGTTGACTTGCTGATGTCACAGTGACGCAATGCTGACACAGTTAATAATTTTCTGGATTTAAAATAATTCAGAAAACACCAAAAAATGCCCAAGACTTCTAAAATTCATAGAAAATTATCTATAACTCCAAATAAGATAAACTATATATGAAAAATGATCAGAAAAATCCAATCTATCCATCTGTACCATTTCCATGGATGTTAGAACAACTTTGTGACACTCCAAAAATTTGGATTTGCTTTTTATCAAAATCTTTATTTGATTTGAAGAAGGCTATTTAAATTTTTTCTTAAGAACTCTCCTTCTCAAAACTTTTATGACAAATATTTTGGTACTCTTCTCAACCTTGATTTTTGGTCTTCAGAGCTTTTCATTTTTTCTTGACTCTACTATAGTTATTTTTTTTGAAATTTCTTCTATTAAGAAGAAACCCTAGGGATTATGGGTTTATTCTTTTCCCTTTCAAATTTCCTCTTTTGCCATGTCACATTTTGACATAGCATTCCATAACCCCTCCCTGCCTTGGATCAAGTCAAGACTCCCACCTCCAGCAAGTTTCAAACCAAGTTTGATTTTTATTCCATTTATTTAATCCTCAGAACTATTTCTGCCTTTATTTATGGACCTAGGTGATTTACAAAGGAAGTACAATATTTCTTTTGAGTTTTGATCCCAAACGAACTCCTCTGACTAGTCCTTAGAACCCTCAACCTAGATCCATCAAGATCCACTTGTCCTCAGTTCAAATATTTCAAAATTTGCCCTTCGCAAGTTTGGACCAGAAATGCCATTTTTGGTGAAATTCATATTTTTCTTTTTCCAAAAATTCTGAAATAATTTATGCAGCTTCCAGATACACCAAGAGGCCACCTCACCAAAGATCAGCTCCAGAAAAATTTCCCACATGCCAAAATCATTTCATCGAGCACCTGGCATGCACTGTTGCTGTTCAAATCCAGAAAGTTCAGACGTTCAGTGTTTCTGTTTCGCTGTCAGTGTCGTTTTCTTCAGGGCACAGCGTCAATCTCGCCAGTAACTGCAGTGGCGCCTTGCTCCATGTTCCCCCTCCTTATCCAGAGCGCCGCACACTCGTTTGTTCGGGCAATATCGTCGGTGGTGACGTGTCTCGCCGACGCCGGCAGCTTCTGCGGTGGCAGAGCCACCCGTGGCGCCAGCAGGGATCAGCACCACCTTTCGGCGCCATCCAGCACCTCCCAAGCCACCCGTGGCCTCCGCGTGGCTGTCTGCTTGCCTATGCACGCTGCGGCACCGTCACCGTGGCCTGAGCAGCACAGAGCATGCTCTCTGCCGCTGACGAGTCCCGTGAGCCGTTCCGTCGAGAACGTGGATTATCACCCAAGGCAGGCCAAGCTTAGCACTTGAACAGAACCAGTGGACCATCGCGGTGATGCCTAGCTCCCTAAACCACCTGACCGACGTCTGCCCCGCCGTAATCATCGCCGGCGTTATCCCGTTCTTGGCCACCGCCTCGGATCGGCTATAAAAGGAGCCCCCGAGCTCGTTCTCGACCCAGCGCCACACCTCCACCTCACCAGAGCCCCGCCTAGCCACTAGGAGGACCGCGAGGAGGTCACCTTCCCCGACTCCGGCCCCCCCGATCCGCCTCGGGCACCGTCTTGATTCACTCAAGTGAGGCCATCCCCGCCTCCCAAACCGCGTCAGCAACCCTCTAGTGCACCCAGTACCCTAACCCGAGCCTCAATTCGACCTTTGCAGCTCTCCCCGGCGAGATCCACCAACGCCCAAACCACCATCCGCCGGAGTTGAGGCCGCCATTGACGTGGTATCACCGACGCTCAACTCCACCACCCACAGGTGCGGAAGAACACGGTGAACACGTTGGTACCTTCCGATCCCCCTGCCTCGCCGTGGATCGCCGTCGGCGACCACCGCGGCCCTCGGGCGCCAGTGCTCTGTTTTAGTTTTCAAACCCGACGGGTGGAACCTCCCCGTCAGCTTTTTCTCTTTTTCGAAACGTTTTCTGAAAACACCTTCGGGCAAAATACGTCTTCCCCCAGGACTGACGTATTCTAGACGGAAACGTTTTCTGTTTTAAAAAGTGAACCCTGGAAACTTTCTGTTTCATTACGGAAAGGCCCCTGGACTAAAACTCTTATAACTTTTAAACAAAAGATGATTTTAACTTGAAACTTTTTCTATCATCTTTATTTTTCTGTCTAGTTTTTTATCATATTTATTTGAAAAATATTTGGGATACTTTTTGTGCACGCACGGTATTCATGTAGTATCCGATTTTCTTTTAATACGTAGATACCGGAAGGAGTAAGGGAGACGTGAACTTCACCGAGCTAGACTCCGATTTCTCCGAACCAGGCAAGCATGTTTGAACCTTTGATATGATGAGTGTTTTGGATGGTTTCTTGAGTAGTTTTTCTCATGGCATGTTTATATAAGCATTTGTGAATGTTATGTGCATGCAAGGCAAGCTACCTGTGAGCTTCGAAGTTCGATGTGTCCTTATGATGATAAGGCAACACGATCATGTGGTGACATGATGGGTTGCAAGCTGGTATTGTTGAAGCATGCCAGTCTTATGCCAACCATTAACTCCAGTTCTATCGTGGGTCAAGTCTCGATCCCGTTCGTTTCCCCTTCGTGCTACCACATGTTTTTTGCAAAGAGTGCGGTTTAGTAAGTTGCAAACCTCTTTCCTGGTACATGCCAAACAGAGAGACCGCGATGAGGGTTCCATGGCCCTGGATTAAAGCCAGTCATCGGTCAGGGGGCATGGGTGTTTCCGGTTGGGACCGAGAGGGGGGCACCCCTTAGAGCGCGTGATATAAATTTGATCCCATGCTATTCGAGGTTGTAGCCTCCCCGTCTTAAGGTTTTTCTTGAATGTCGCCGAGGGTGATCCCTGGCACGGAATGTGGAATGAGTGTGTACTGGTTAGACGTGTTTCTTCTAAAACACCGTAAACGGAACTAGTCCTTGTGACTACCGAAATCCGTTGGCTGTGGTAAAGAGTACAAACTCTGCAGAGTCAAAATCATTCGAGTGTCCATGTCCACGAGCAAGGACTTGTACATCATCTCTGTATCAGTGTCAGTCTCAATGGCAAATCTCAGTGTCAACCCCAGAGGCAGTCCCCGGAGTATAAACATAAAACCGGGAGTGGTAAACTCGGCTGAAGGTTATTCATGTGAATGGACTAACCAGTTTGTTATTGTATGCTGAGTATTTCCTTGCGATGATTTAAATTCATGAGCTATTTAAATTCGAATGATAAACTATAAGCCATTTGTGTGATGTCGCTCAGACGTCCGACTGTGGCATTATTGTTACTTACTTTTGAGATAATCCCTTTATGTGATGTCGCTCAGACGTCCGACTGTGGCATTATTGTTACTTACTGTTGATATAAGCCCTTTATGTGATGTCGCTCAGACGTCCGACTGTGGCATTATTGTTATTTATTGTTGATATAAGCCCTTCATGTGATATCGCTCAGACGTCCGACTGTGGCATTATTGTTATTTACTATTGATATAGGCCCTTTATGTGATGTCGCTCAGATGTCCGACTGTGGCATTATTGTTACTTACGTTTCAATATAAGCCCTTTATGTGATGTCGCTCAGACGTCCGACTGTGGAATTATTGTTATTTACTTTTAAATATAGCCATTTATGTGTTATCATGCAGTGCAAATCTATTATTTGATTGTGCATATTAAGCTGCTCATGTGCATCATGTTTACATTTGTTATATCTTATGTCCGAACTGTCTTGCGAGTACATTCAAAGTTCTCACCTGGCTTGTTGATTTCGCCAGATGTTGACGAAGGTGATCTTATGGATGAAGAGTTCGATAGCGATTCCGATGCCTAGAGGAGTCCCAGTCAGTCACGTGCGATCCTGGAGTTGTTCACTTGTATTATACATGCTTCTGCCACCCAAATAAAATCATCAAGCCTCACTCCGACACTTGATGAGTTGTAAGATTTCAGAGTCATGTCACCCACCTCCGTGTGACATATCCACCACCACCTTTATTATGAGTCAGTAGTTATGCCACCCTACCCTTGTGCCATATCCGCCTTTATGTATAATATAGGCGTGCTTGTAATAAATTGTTGAGGATCCTCAGCTCAACCATGTATAATATTTAGTACTGCTGGATTTAAGTATCAAGATTTTGTCTGCCAGTAAGAAGAATTCTTCTATACTGGTCAACACAAAGGTCGGCTTTTCAAAAAATGTTTTATAGGAAAGGCGGTCCTAACAAGCTTGGTATTAGAGCCAGGCTGACTGTAGGAAGCCACTAGGTGTGACAGCTAATCGGTTATTAGCTTACTTTATTATTCTGCATATTGTAGCAATTTTTTGTTGGTCATCATAAATTTATGATTTGACTATTCGGGATTTTTTCTACTTTTCTAGATGGCGAGCAACGTTTGTGAGTCACAGGTGTTCACCAATGTTCCTGAGAGGTTTTTCAAGCTCCTCATCTCCATCACCAAGATCGCGATCGGGCCATCAGTCCGTCCGGAGTACACACTCAACCGACACAAGCTCATCGACAATTTGTCTATGTACCAGGCCTTAGTTCAGTTCAAGGGAGGACGCGCCGAGTTCCGCCGCTTCCGATTCGTCGGGAGGGCCATGCCTACGGAGAGGCATGCCATGCAGATGCCTGCCCGTGAGGCCATAGCACGCCTCCGGGATGTTCTTCCTTCAATGAAGACTCGTCGTTACCGCTACCTTCCCTACCATGTGCCATACACCTGCCACTATGCATTCGCTTGTGCCAGGGGAGAAAGAGATGAGGCTATTGAGATGCTTGTTGAGTACCTCAAGGCACTTGAGGCATCTTTCGACAACCTCGTGGACGACCTCGTAGCTGCTCGTATGGATTCCATCCATGGCTGCTCCGCCAACAGGAGGGAGCTCCTCCACATGGCACCACCACTGACGTTTGTCTCGTCCTCAGCATCATACACAACGACCATCTTAGCCACCACTCGCTGCCAGCCTACCATTGAGGAGTTTGACCAGGTCATTGCTCCTACTCCCGTCAGAGCTGCACCACCTGCCACACCTGCACCAGCTCCTCAACCCAGTACTTCACGCCTTGAGCCTATTAGCGAGGAGGAGATTGAGTCTCCAGCACCACTGGGTCTTACCCTCGGTAGGCCAAAGGAAGTCTTCACCATCTCCGACTGAGTACGCCTAGCAGCAGTGTGATGTGCCAGCTTGTATGATATGTTTATATGTACATAGGTTTGGTGAGAAGTAGTTTGTGTGCGCATCATGTAGGATCTCGGAGAAGTGCACTAGCCTAAATAACATGTCAGGAATGTGTACGCACATCCTGAGTGATGTATTGTATAATTATGGCTTCCATGTAAGATATGTACGGAACGGTCCTTCTCCATGCGCGATCAAGTGTTTTCTTGAAAAATGTTGCAGTTCTTAAAATTTCCGCCTTTTCAAAATTATTTATTTTTATGACACAATTTTCTCATGAGTTTGCAAAATTACCCCAGAGTGAAAAATGCCTCGTCCTTGGACTCGTTCCATGCCGAACCCGCCGGAAGAAAATTATGGCGCCCAGACTAGTAACAATTTCACACAAGGACAGTCAAGTCAGCATGGTAGTGAAACAGCATTTACTCAAGTATGCCGCCTTTATGAGCAAAGCCAGCAGCAGCACCAGGAAATGATGAACCATGTTATCAATATGGGGAATCATCGCGAGCCATATCAGCAGCACTCTAAATTGTCTGAATTACAGAAGACGCGTCCCCCAATGTTCTCTCACACTGATAAACCTCTTGAGACCGATGATTGGCTTCAAGACATTGAGAGGAAGCTGATTATTGCACAATGTTCGGACCGTGAGAAGGTACTTTATGCACCTCACTATCTCACGGTAGCAGCCTCGTCATGGTGGGAGAATTTCCTACACGTGCACCCCAATGAAAACAGTATCACTTGGGAAGATTTTAAAGAAGGATTTCGTGGGGCGCACATTCCCAGAAGCATTATGAAGATCAAGAAAATTGGAATTTGACGACCTCAAGCAGAGAAGCATGATAGTGACTGACTACAATAGTCAGTTTACCCTATTATCTTGTTATGCCAACGAAGAACGTATGACGGAGAACAAAAAGATGGAGAAGTTTCTGGATGGTCTGGCACCAGCCCTTAAATGCCATCTGGTCGTACACACCTTTCCAGACTTCAAAACGCTTGTGGACAAGGCCATTACATTGGAAAATGAGCGCCACAGCTTGGAGGAATTTCGCAAGCGGAAAAGGGACCAGGTTACTCATGCTCGCAACAACCGGCACAAGACTGACCCTCAGAAGATTGGAGCAAACCGTCCCATAACCAATGTTCCGCGGCCAATCAAAAAATTTCACGCAAGGGACAAGGATTTTATGTATCACCTAGGCGTCACTTGCTACGCTTGTGGGGAGGAAGGACACTATGCTAAACAGTGCCCAAAGCCAAGAAACTTGGCCCCAAAACCGAACAACAATGGGAACAATTCAGCACCCAAGCGCAACAACTTCAACCCCAACAACAATCACAAGAAGGGTCACCTGAACCATGTGACCAAGGAGGAAGCACAGAATGCCCCGGATATCGTACTCGGTACGTTCCCTGTCAACACAATACCTGCCACAGTTTTTTTTAATTCTGGAGCTTCTCACTCGTTCATTTCGAAGAGTTTTGCTTTGCAACATGATTTTTCGATGCTCTCTTTGGAAAAATCCATGATCATCAAGTCCCTTGGGAATAAGCAAATCACTCAGAGTTACTGTCAAGGTGTGGTTATTGAGCTCAGAGGACTAAAGTTTCAAGAAAACCTCATCGTATTGGAAAATAAAGGACTGGAGGTTATCCTAGGAATGGATTGGTTAACCACCAACAAAGGGTTTATCGATTGCTTCAACCAGACTGTAATCCTCACTCATCATCACGGGAAGACAATAAAAGTCACAGCTCAAGAAAGACCAGGATCACGACAACCAAGATTGAACAAGGTAGACACCTTAGAGTTAAGCAAAGTTCCAGTGGTGTGTGAGTTCCCTGACGTTTTTCCCGAAGAACTACCCGGCATGCCGCCAGACCGGGAAATAGAGTTCAGCATTGAACTAGCACCTGGAACCACCCCCATCTACAAGAAACCCTATAGGATGGCACCCTCCAAGTTGGTAGAATTAAATAAGCAAATAAAAGAATTGCTGGACAAAGGATTCATACGAGCCAGCTCCTCACCTTGGGGTTCACCAGTATTGTTTGCCAAGAAAAAGGATGGGACACTAAGATTATGCATACACTATCGAGCACTCAATATGGTCACCATCAAAAATAAATATCCGATGCCACGGATAAATGATTTATTTGACCAGCTAGCACAAGCCAAAGTTTTCTCAAAAGTCGATTTAAGGTCAGGATATCATCAATTGAAAGTACGGACAGAAGATATCCCTAAGACAGCATTCACCTCCAGATACGGACTATATGAGTTTACAGTAATGCCGTTTGGACTAACAAATGCCCCCGCATATTTTGTCCACCTCATGAACAAAGTGTTTATGAAATTTATGGACAAATTTGTTGTGGTGTTCATTGACGACATTCTGGTATACTCTAAGACACCAGAAGAGCATGCAGAACATCTCAGGATTGTAGTGGGAGAATTAAGGCAACACCAATTATACGCCAAATTCAGCAAATATGAATTTTGGTTAAGACTTGTTGGTTTTCTAGGCCACGTATTGACCCAAGAAGGTGTTGTCGTGGACCCAGAAAAAGTCAAGGCCGTACTTGGCTGGAAACCACCAGCCAACGTAACGGATGTCCGAAGTTTTCTAGGAATGGCTAGATACTACCGAAGGTTTATTGAGGGATTCTCCACCATAGAGAAACCAATGACACAGTTACTCAAGAAGGAGAAGAAATTTGTGTGGACTGAAGCTTGTGAGAAGAGTTTCCAAGAACTCAAGAAGAAATTGACAACCGCACCAGTGTTAGTTATACCAGACATACACAAAAGTTTTGAAGTGTATTGTGACGCATCCCGGAAAGGCCTCGGATGTGTGCTGATGCAAGAAGGCAAGGTTGTCGCATACGCTTCAAGACAACTTCGAAAGCATGAAGAAAATTGTCCCACTCATGACTTAGAATTGGCAGCAGTCATTCATGCACTCAAAGAGTGGAGACATTTCTTGCTTGGAAATTGTTGTGAAATATATACAGACCACAAAAGTCTCAAATATATTTTCACACAGCCAGAGCTCAATTTACGGCAACAGCGCTAGTTGGAATTGGTGAAAGATTATGATGTGGGCATCCACTACCATCCGGGAAAAGCAAACATAGTGGCAGATGCTCTTAGTCGAAACCCCAGCTCGGACAACAACCGTCTACAAGACTTGAGACCTGAATTTCAACAGGAGTTCGCCAAACTCAACTTGATGATGGTCACGGAAGGCACTTTATCAAATTTGGAATTACAACCCACCCTGGTGGAGCAGGTTAAGAAAGCTCAGCATGGACACCCCAGCATCGAAGGCATAAAAAGAAAAGTGAGTATGGGCAAAGCCTCAGAATTCGTCGTAGACGTTGAGGGAATATTATGGTACGGAGACAGAATTTGTGTCACAAATATAGAGGGCCTCAAACAGCAAATCCTAACCGAAGCCCACACCGCTCCATATTCGATCCACCCTGGAGGAACCAAAATGTATAAGGACATTCAGGAAAGATTTTGGTGGCACGGTATGAAGAGGGATATAGCCACCTTCATTGCATGTTGCAATTCTTGTCAACGCATAAAAGCCGAGCACCAAAAACCAGCTGGACTACTACAGCCAAACAGGATACCTGAGTGGAAATGGGACGAAATTGGGATGGATTTCATTGTCGGACTACCTCGGTCACAACACGGAAATAATGCCATATGGGTCATCACCGATAGATTGACCAAGGTGGAACATTTCATCCCAGTGAAGACAACCCACACCACTTAGAAGCTTACCAGGATTTATCTCTCTCGTATAGTTTGTCTGCATGGAGTTCCAAAGACTATAATATCCGACAGAGGCACTCAGTTCGTCTCGAAATTCTGGGAACATTTACAACAGGCTCTGGGAACTCAGCTAGCATTCAGTACAACCTACCACCCCCAGACTGATGGACAAACTGAACGCGTAAAGCAAATTCTAGAGGACATGCTGAGAACATGTGTCCTCACCTATGGAACCAGTTGGGTAGAAAACCTGCCATATGCCGAGTTCGCATACAACAACAGTTACCAATCCAGCCTACAAATGGCACCTTTTGAAGCCCTGTACGGCGGAGGTGTCGTACTCCATTAAATTGGTCGGAAACAGGAGACAGCTGTATCTTCGGTCCAGACATGCTCAAGGAAGCTGAAGAGAAAGTTAGGCTCATCCTGGACCGACTCAAGACAGGTCAAAGCCGTCAAAAGAGTTACTACGATCAGAAGCATCGTGAAGTCAGCCTTGAAGCCGGTGAATATGTGTACCTACGAGTGTCACCTATGAGGGGCCTGCAACGGTTCAAGGTTAAAGGAAATCTAGCACCAATATTTATTGGACCCTTCTGTGTGGTTGCACGGAGAGGCACCGTAGCCTACCAGCTAGACCTACCCAAGGAGCTGTCAGACGTCCACGACGTGTTCCACGTCTCACAGTTGAGGAAATGTGTAAGCAACCCAGAGAAGCAAGTGTCACATGAGAACATTGACGTGCAACCAGACCTCACCTACAGGGAACGTCGAATAAAGATATTAGAGGGGTCTGAAAGGAGGACCCGTCAGAAAACAATTAAGTTCTTCAAGGTTCAGTGGAGCAATCACACCGAGGATGAAGCGACATGGGAAAGAGAGGACTCTCTCCAGGCAGAATACCCGCACCTATTTGAGGATCAGCTGAAATCTCGGGGACGAGATTTTTCCTAAGGGGGTAGGTGTTGTGACACTCCAAAAATTTTGATTTGGTTTTTATCAAAATCTTTATTTGATTTGAAGAAGGCTATTTAAAAATTTTCTTAAGAACTCTCCTTCTCAAAACTTTTATGACAAATATTTTGGTACTCTTCTCAACCTTGATTTTTGGTCTTGAGAGCTTTTCATTTTGTCTTGACTCTACTCTAGTTTTTTTTTGAAATTCCTTCTATTAAAAAGAAACCCTAGGGATTATGGGTTTATTCTTTTCCCTTTCAAATTTCCTCTTTTGCCATGTCACATTTTGACATAGCATTCCAAAACCCCTCCCTGCCTTGGATCAAGTCAAGACTCCCACCTCCAGCAAGTTTCAAACCAATTTTGATTTTTACTCCATTTATTTAATCCTCAAAACTATTTCTGCCATTATTTATGGACCTAGGTGATTTACAAAGAAAGTACCATATTTATTTTGAGTTTTGATCCCAAACCAACTCCTCTGACTAGTCCTTAGTACCCTCAACCTAGATCCATCAAGATCCACTTGTCCTTAGTTCATATATTTCAAAATTTGCCCTCTGCAAGTTTGGACCAGAAATGCCATTTTTGGTGAAATTCATATTTCTCTTTTTCCAAAAATTCTGAAATAATTCATGCAGCTTCCAGATACACCAAGAAGCCACCTCACCAAAGTTTAGCTCCAGAAAAATTTCCCGCATGCCAAAATCATTTCATCGAGCACCTGGCATGCACTGTTGCTATTCAAATTCAGAAAGTTCAGATGTTCAGTGTTTCTGTTTCACCGTCAGTGTCGTTTTCTTCAGAGCACGGCGTTGATCTCGCCAGTAACTGAAGTGGTGCCTTGCTCCCTGTTCCCCCTCCTTATCTAGAGCGCCACACACTCATTTGTTCGGGCACCATCGTCGGTGGTGACGTGTCTCGCCGACGCCGGCAGCTTCTACGGTGGCAGAGCCACCCATGGCGGCCAGCAGGCATCAGCACCACCTTTCGGCGCCGTCCAGCACCGCTCAAGCCACCCGTGGCTTCCGCGTGGCTGTCTGCTTGCTTGTGCACGCTGCGGCACTGTCACCGTGGCCTGAGCAGCACAGAGCGTGCTCTTTGCTACCGAGGAGTCCCCTGAGCCGTTCCATCGAGAAAGTGGAGTACCACCCAAAGCAGGCCAAGCTTAGCACTTGAATGGAACCACTGGACCATCGTGGTGATGCCTAGCTCCCTAAACCACCTAACCGACCTCTGCCCCATTGTAATCATCGCCGGCGTTATCCCGTTCTCGGCCACCGCCTCGGATCGGCTATAAAAGGAGCCCCCGAGCTTGTTCTCGACCCAGCGCCACACCTCCACCTCACCAGAGCCCCGCCTAGCCACTAGGAGGACCCTGAGGAGGTCACCTTCCCCGACTCCGGCCGCCCCGTTCCGCCTCGGGCTCCGTCTTGATTCACTCAAGTGAGGCCATCCCCGCCTCCCAAACCGCGTTAGCAACCCTCTAGTGCACCCAGTACCCTAACCCGAGCCTCAATTCGACCATTGCAGCTCTCCCCGGCAAGATCCGCCAATGCCCGAACGACCATCCGCCGGAGTTGAGGCCGCCGTCGACGTGGTGCTCGCCGACGCTCAACTCCACCACCCACAGGTGCGGAAGAACACGGTGAACACATTGGTACCTTCCGATGCCTCGCCGTGGATCGCCGCCGGCGACCACCGCGGCCCTCGGGCGCCAGCGCTCTGTTTTAGTTTTCAAACCCGACGGGTGGGACCTCCCCGTCAGCTTTTTCTCTTTTTCGAAACGTTTTCTAAAAACGCCTTCAGGAAAAATACGTCTTCCCCCTGGACTGACGTATTCTAGACTGAAACATTTTGTGTTTTTATAAACTGAACCCTCGAAACTTTTTGTTTCATTACAAAAAGGCCCCTGGACTAAAACTCTTATAACTTTTAAACAAAAGATGATTTTAACTTGAAACTTTTTCTGTCATCTTTATTTTTCTGTCTAGTTTTTTATCACATTTATTTGAAAAATATTTGGGATATTTTTGTACACGCACGGTATTCATGTAGTATCTGATTTTCTTTTAATACGTAGATACTAGAAGGAGTGAGGGAGACGCAAACTTCACCGAGCTAGACTCCGACTTCTCTGAACCAGGCAAGCATGTTTGAACCTTTGATATGATGAGTGTTTTGCATGGTTGCTTGAGTAGTTTTTCTCATGGCATGTTTATATAAGCATTTGTGAATGTTATGTGCATGCAAGGCAAGCTACCTGTGAGCTTCGAAGTTCGATGTGTCCATATGATGGTAAGGCTACACGATCATGTGGTGAGATGATGGGTTGCAAGCTGGTATTTTTGAAGCATGCCAGTCTTATGCCAACCATTAACTCTAGTTCTAACGTGGGTCAAGTCTCGATCCCGTTCGTTTCCCCTTCGTGCTGCCACATGTTTTCTACAAAGAGTGCGGTTTAGTAAGTTGCAAACCTCTTTCCTAGTACACACCAAACAGAGAGACCGCAATGAGGGTTCCATGGCCCTGGATTAAAGCCAGTCATCCGGTCAGGGGGCATGGGTGTTTCCGGTTGGGACCGAGAGGGGGCACCCCTTAGAGCGCGCGATATAAATTTGATCCCATGCTATTCGAGGTTGTAGCCTCCCCGTCTTAAGGTTTTTCTTGAACGTCGCTGAGGATGATCCCTGGAAACAGAATGTGGAATGGGTGTGTACTGGTTAGACGTGTTTCTTCTAAAACACCATAAACGGAACTAGTCCTTGTGACTACCGAAATCCATTGGCTGTGCTAAAGAGTACAAACTCTGCAGAGTCAAAATCATTCAAGTGTCCATGTCCATGAGCAAGGACTTGTACATCATCTCTATATCAGTGTTAGTCTTAGTGGCAAATCTCAATGTCAACCCCAGAGGCAGTCCCCGGAGTATAAACATAAAACCGAGAGAGGTAAACTCGGCTGAAGGTTATTCATGTGAATGGACTAACCAGTTTATTATTGTATGCTGAGTATTTCCTTGCGATGATTTAAATTCATGAGCTATTTAAATTCAAATGATAAAGTATAAGCCCTTTATGTGATGTCGCTCAGACGTCCGACTATGGCATTATTGTTATTTACTGTTGATATAAGCCCTTTCTGTGATGTTGCTCAGACGTCCGACTGTGGCATTATTGTTATTTACTGTTGATATAAGCCCTTTATGTGATGTCGCTCAGACGTCCAACTTTGGCATTATTGTTACTTACGTTTCAATATAAGCCCTTTATGTGATGTCGCTCAGACGTCCGACTGTGGCATTATTGTTATTTACTTTTCAATATAAGCCCTTTATGTGGTGTCACCTCGATGCCCCACTGCGGCATGTTAATTTACTTGTACCTTTTGAGGCATCGCTTCAGACACCCGATCGGTCTTCTGTTATTTTATTGGAATTTCGGGAAGACTACCGCCTGATTTCCTCTTATTTATCATGCAGTGCAAATCTATTATTTGATTATGCATACTAACCTGCTCATGTGCATCATGTTTACATTTTTTATATCTTATGTCCGAACTATCCTACGAGTACATCCAAACTACTCACCTGGCTTGTTGATTTGGCCAGATGTTGACGAAGGTGATCTTATGGATGAAGAGTTCGATAGTGAGTCCAACGCCTAGAGGAGTCCTAGTCAGTCACGTGCGATCCTGGAGTTGTTCACATGTATTATACACGCTTCCGCCACCCAAATAAAATCATCAAGCCTCACTCCGACGCTTGATGAGTTGTAACATTTCAGAGTCATGTCACCCACCTCCCTGTGACATATCCACCACCACCTTTATTACGAGTCAGTAGTTATGCCACCCTACCCTTGTGCCATATTCGCCTTTATCTATAATATAGGCGTGCTTGTAATAAATTGTTGAGCATCCTCAGCTCAAGCATGTATAATATTTAGTACTGCTGGATTTCTGTATCAAGATTTTGTCTGCCAGTAAGAAGAATTGTTTTGTACTGGTCAACACAAAGGTCGGCTTTTCAATAAATGTTTTATTGGAAAGGCGGTCCTGATAAACTTATAGCTACTTTTTAGGACAAATCATGTGAATGGCATTTGAATTTCCACATATGGAGTTTGATTTTGAATCTTGGATTCAAACCAACCTCATTTAACCTGTTGCTAGTTGCATTAGCTCAAATCACAACATATTGACATGTCATGATCATGCATCATATTGTGCATTGCATTGATTGTGCTCTTCCTTGTTTGCCGGTGTTTGTCCCCTCTTGATAGACGTGGTTCTGACGATGTGATCGATGAAACCGATGAAGAACTATACTATCTTTAGAAGTGCTAGGCAAGCAGAACTCCCTTGTTAATTCTGATACAATCCCACTCTCTCGCTCCTGCTCTCTTTTACTGCATTAGGACAACAGCGATTTAACTATTTTCATGTTGCACTAGTTGAACCCCTTTCCTCCGCATGACCTGTCATTGCCATAGTAAATAGATGAAACCCACTAGCATGAGTAGGAGTTGTTAGAGCCCTGATGTGCCTACTCATTCAAGCTTGTTTGTCATGTCTGCTATTGCTTAGAGTTGTGTCAGGTCTGATTCATCGGGAATGAATTAGAAAGTTGTGAACATGTCCTACTTTTGAGAGCTAAGTGTGTGAACATGATTTGGTAAAGGTAGCGGTGAGAGGCCATGTAGGAGTTCATGGTGGGTTGTCTCATCGAAACCGTCCTCAGGAACTGAGTTCTATGTTTGTGATCCATGAACAGTTACTACCACACATTGGGCTCCGAGCACTCCAACATCTCTCGACTTATTAATCAACCTGATCTCTGTCCAGGAGTTGCAACTAGTTTATGGTGTTTGTAGGTAGTGTTAGTAGTCTACCAAGTGGCACCCGGTACAGATGATCTTGGGACAGACTGGGCACCGTTGCCGGGTATGCAAAGCATCCCCCGTTTGGTGGGCTTGGAACCCTGTACACATCGTTTGGGGTTGTGAGCGACACCCCGGCCGGATCTCCTTGCGGATGGAACACGAATAGGCGATAAACCTGGATGAGAGACTTGTGTGGTTAGTCAGGTCGTGGCCGACTCCCTTGCCAGGCTTCCGCTTGAAGGTTGCCGAGATACACGACGTGCACATGGTGGTAAGAGGCGAGAGCGTGTGTGAAGAAGTACACCCTTGCAGGGCTAACATCATCTATTAGCATAGCCGTGTCCGCGGTAAAGGACTTCTGGGTTGCCTGTACAGTTCGTAGACAAGTGAAAGTGGATACTCTAAAATACACAAGGTAAGCATGAGTGATATTGATGGCATTCTCGTAGGGAGATGGGAGCATATCCATAGTGGTGTATTTATATGGTGAATATGTGGACTCGTGTGTGCCACCCCAAAAGAGTTACTTGCAGTCGTAGTTTAGGATAGCCACCGAGTCAAAGCTGGCTTGCTGCAGTTAAACTCCACCACCCCTTTGTTGATAATGATGCATATGTAGTTAGTTCTGATGTAAGTCTTGCTGGGTACATTTGTACTCACGTTTTCTTAATCTATGTTTTGCAGAGAGACATCCATCTCACTAGTAGTTCCGCGTGGACTTCGACATTTAGCTTGTTACCTCAGCTATGATCTTGTGCCCTCGGCAGGATCTGGTAGATAGTCGGGCTTCTCAGCCTCTTTCATTTGTATATGTTTGTACTCAGACATGATAAGCTTCTGCATGTGCTTTGACTTGTATGCTCTGAATGTTGGGTCATGAGACCCATGTTTGCAATATCTCGCTCCTCGGAGCCTATTGAATAAAATACTTGAGTTGTAGAGCCATGTTGTGATGCCATGTTGTATTTGCACCTAACGAGCATATTGTGTGTATGTTATTGAAATGTTTGGTATGTGTGGGATCTGACTATCTAGTTGTTTATCCTTGGTAGCATCTCTTACCGGGAAATGTCCCCTAGTGCTACCACTGAGCCCTGGTAGATTGCTACTGCTCCGAAACACTTAGGCTGGCCGGCATGTGTCCTTCTTCGTTCCTGTGTCTGTCCCTACGGGGAAATGTCACGCAGTGTCTACTGGAGTCCTATTAGCCTGCTATAGCCCGGTTTATCGTTGTCCTGCTGGCCCAGTTGCTACAGCCCGGATTCACTCGCTGATGACAGACACGTTCGTTGCTGGGTCATGTATGCATGTCCCTATAAGTTAGTGCCACTTTGGGTTCACGACTAGCCATGTCAGCCCGGGTTCTTTGTCATATGGATGCTAGCGACACTATCATATATGTGAGCCAAAAGGCGCAAACGGTCCTACTCCTTGTAAGGCGACACCCGTGGGAATACCGTGCGTGAAGCCGCAAAGTGATATGAGGTGTTACATGCTAGATCGGTGTGGCATAGGATCGGGGTTCTGACATGCCAGGACGTTAGTCCATCTGTCGTTGAGCAGGTCTTGGTCAGCTTGAAGCTTCTGATGTTTCTTTTTAGGCTTCTAGCCATGGCTATTAGCCGACGCTTGAAGTGCCCTTGTTCGAGGGGTTCCTCTAGCACGATAAAATCCTCGTCGCCGAGTTTTACGTCATCCTCAGAGAGTGGCAGATAGTTGCTATCCTCCGAGTCATTGTTCCCTATCTGTTTGTCAGGGTCAACTTGCTCGTTCTCCCGATCATCCTGTTCGGATGTTGGTTCGATAGGGTCTTCTTGGTCTTCGGTGTTCTCCGAAGTATCATTGTCTTTGGTGCCAGTATTGCTGTTCTTATCACGACGCGATTGAGAGCGGCGTTGCTTACATTGATGTTTCGGAGGTATCTCAGGAGGTTTGTCCTCGACTGGGTTTTTCTCGTCATCACCGTCGCCGTTTTTAGGTGTATCCACCATGTATACGTCATACGAGGAGGTTGCCGTCCAATGTCTGGTTATCGGTGGGTTTTGGGCCTGCTCCTCTCCGGCATCACCGTCCATACCATCGATGTCTTCGGAGGCGTAATCAAGCAAGTCGGTTAGGTCCTCGACAGTGGCTATGAAGTGGGTGGTGGGTGGGAAGTAAAAATTCCCTATTTCTAGCCCCTAATCCTGGTTGGGCGTGATTCAGAAGCGGTTCCTCTGTGATGACGAGGGATCGCATTAAGTCCAGAGCCTCATTTAAGAGCGGGGTTTGAACAGGGTCGGAAGTTTCTGGGCCGAGCTCGCATGACGCGGGCCTCCATGGTTCGGAATTAGTGTCTGGAGAAGAGTCCGGCCTTGCAATGATTGCCGGAGATGCTATTCTCTCGGTATGGAGCCTTAAGGCCGCAGGGATTCCGGCGGGCTCTAGACTCCCGTCTTCGGACTTGATGACGTGCTCTGGATCTAAGGCGCGAATGGTGGTTGAGGCCGCGAACCCTTGAAAGATCAAGTCTCCTTGGATATCAGCGACATAGTTCAGATTTCCTAAGCAGATCTGGTGACCAGGGGCGTAGCTGTCGATCTGCTCCAGGTGGCCAACCGAGTTGGCACACAGTGCAAAGCCGCCAAATACAAAGATCTGGCTGGGGACAAAAATATCCTTGGCGGCAACATTGTTGTAGATGATTGATGGAGCCATCGGGCCTTTCGACGACGGCATAGTGGAACTCTCGATGAAAGCACCAATGTCGGTGTCAAAACCGACAGATCTCGAGTAGGGGGTCCCGAACTGTGCGTCTAAGGATTGCTGGTAATAGGAGACAGGGGACACGATGTTTACCCAAGTTCGGGTCCTCTTGACGGAGGTAATACCCTACTTCCTGGTTGATTGTCTTTGATGGGTATAGGGGTTACAAGAGTTTGTACAGAGTCGGTTTACAGAGAAATGAATCTTCATGTCCGCATGCTAAGCTTGCCTTCCACGCCAAGGAGAGTCCCATCAAGACACGGGGAAAGTCTTTCATCTTGTATCTCCACGGCCCATTAGTCCAGCCCATATCACATAGCCCGGATGCCCGAGGAGCCCATAATCCTGGACTCCCTCAGTCACCCATCCTTGGTCTACTCTAGCCAGAGCACGCTTATCTTCTGTGTTCTATTGGACTAGGCTAGTGGATGGGAAGCCTCCCCCTGCTGATAGGAATTGCCTCCTTGCCGTTAAGGCATTTCACACTGGTCACCCTATGGGACCTACTCCCTCCTATCGCACACATTTGTGCTTTTAGAAACTATGTGTGATATTTACATGGCCGGTGTGTCGCCGCCTAGCCTTGAATGAGCACTAACACTGGTAATGGGAAACTGATGGGAGAAGAGGCGGGAAACCGATGAGAGGAGTGGCAGGAAACAATAGCCAATTTAGAAAAGTAGTAGAGAAGGAAGCGTGAGCTAGCACAACGCATGCTCATAGTTCTTACCCATGTACTTCATGTGCTATCAAAACGATTGAGGATTGCCGTTCGTTCTGGGAGCATCCACCGGTGTAGACGTACGATCCGTGGGGTTTGGGTTCTGGCCAATCAGAACGCACGACTCAGATCGTGCACGCAGCAGGGGGGCATCGGCCATGGTCTAGTAGGCACACGACTTTCATGAGTGCACCATGTTCTATTTGAAAACATTTCGTGAGAAGAATCTTGGTTTTTAAATCCCCATAAGTCCAAAACTCACCCAAAAATTGTGAAACTTGGCATGGTGTCACGACATGGTACATATATGTCGAGGAATTTTTTTCATCCATTTTGGCGCAAGTTTTAGTACAAGCCTCTTACAAACCAAAGCTTCTCTCAAAGAAGCTGTCGGTGTCAAAACCGGCCGATCTTGAGTAGGGTGTCCCGAACTGTGCGTTTGAGGATCAAAGGTAATAGGAGGCAGGGGACACAATGTTTACCCAGGTTTGGGCCCTCTTAATGGAGGTAAAACCCTACGTCCTGCTTGATTGACTTTGATGACTATAGGCGTTACAAGAGTTGATCTACCTCAAGATCATAATAGCTAAATCCTAGATGTCTAGCCTGTATGATTATGATTACCTCTACGGACTAAACCCTTCAGTTTATATAGACACGGAGGGGCCTAGGGTTGTACAGTGTCGGTTTACAGAGAAAGGAATCTTCATATCCGAACGCCAAGCTTGCCATCCACGCAAAGGAGAGTCCTATCCGGACATGGGGGAAGTCTTCTATCTTGCATCTTCACGGCCCACCAGTCCGGCCCACATCACATAGCCCGGATGCCTGGGGACCCCCTAATCCAGGACTCCCTCAGTAGCCCCCGAGCCAGGCTTCATTGGCGATGTGTTTGGCATGCAGATTGTCTTTGACACTACAAGGAGGGTTTCTCCTCCGATTACATCAAAGTAATTTGATTAAAAGAACAGTATTTGACTTTTCGGTGACGACGCACTATCCGGCTTCGTAAAGTGGGCTCCCCTGATACTTCGGAAAGCTTCGACTTCACATTAAATATAATAGCCTTCGGCTTCTGCGCCACTTTCGCCTTGGCTTCCACGTGTCAACGAATATGAAGGGTCCAAGTGTATTTACAGATAACATCCTGACATCGTAGGGAAGGCATCTATTTAAGGAGATTGGATCTCAGATGCCATTCCAAACCAGGCCAAAATCCTTAGAGCTTGCCACAGGAAACCGCAAAAGCATGGTTGGCGTTTCCCGGTTCTTCCTCACGCCCCCATGGCTCTCAAAAAGGCGACTGGGAGAGCTGCTCGGTATCCCACGCCCAGCTGACCATGCTTCAAACGCAGGGGTATCTCCCTCCTGCGGATCTAGTCCCTGTTCGGGCGGGGTTAACTTCTATCAATGGCGAAGCCCTAGAGGAAAACTTCCCCAATCCTTTTGAAGGGGAGCAAGTGTGCTTCATTTCCTTCCTATTAAGAGGCGTTGGGTTCCCAATCCACCCTTTCCTCCGAGGTGTCCTGGAGTACTATGGCCTCCAACTGCACAATCTTACGCCGGGCTCCATTCCGCACATCGCGGGCTTCGTTGCTCTTCGCGAGCTGTTCCTCGGCTGTGAGGCCCATTATGAGTTATGGTGGAAACATTTCTGCCTTGTCCCTCGCTCCTAAAAGGAATCAATATTCGAGGTGGGCGGTGCCGAAGTATGGCATGTCGCCGGGACAGGATTCCTATCCGGCACTCCGAAGAAGGCATCCAAAGAGTGGCCCTCAGAATGGTTTTATATCGAAGAAGTGATTCTTCTAGACCCCATCTGTTGGGGCATTCCCGAATTCTCTAACGCTCCATTAAAGAAGCGCACCAGCTGCCCCCCGAAGCTTTGAGGAGGAAGACAGTGCAGATACTAAGAGGTTAACGAGCAATATAAAAATACTCGCCGAATCCGAACTATCTATAATTGAAGTAATGGCGATTTCAATAGCGCGAGGCGTTCAACCACTCCAATCCAGAGGACTCCACATGTGGCATTACAACGGAGAAGATGACTCATCACGCTAGAGGTGCAAGGGTCCAGATAATTTTGCCACCTTGGCCGCCATGTTGGCCGACCTTTACAAAGGGGAGAAAGAAGATTTTACTCGTCTTAAATGCCGATAAGGCCTTTCCATGTACAACCCTAGTGATTGGGTGAGATTTTTGATCAGTAGTCTTATTTAATCCTCTTCCACAGTCGTGCTTAGTTGAACTTAACCCAAATATTTTTAACTAGAATGGAGAAAGATCGTCGCAGGGATCCATTGTCCCGATCCACAGCCAGAGGACAATAGTCGGGACCTAGATCCTAGATTTGAAGAGGATCCGTATATATTTATAGAGCTTAAGGAGGGGGTATTTTATCAGGTGAGCTAGGACAGCACAGAAGTAGCCATCATAGCTGATTACCAAGGCCTTCTCCCCTCCTTCCATGTAAGTGCCCAGGAGACATCCTTTCAACAAGAGCTTTCCCGTTGTGCCGCACCCACCGCACTATCTCATGCTCCAAAGGGGAGGCACTCGTCCCTCAAAACCGTATCGAAGGCGTCCTCCAAAAAGGCGAGGCTCGCACAGGGCGAGCCTTTGAAAAGAAAGGCGAGCAACAAAACTGCCGAGCCCCCTCGTTCACCAAAGAGGTATAATTTACAATCTGCACTCGGCAAATAGGCTTGATTGTGATATGCTCCGCTGTGCTATATTTCAGGAAGAGCGCACACCGGACTGTATCTGGAGGTCTCGCCGGCCTTGAATCAGCCAATCCGGCCCCGGACCCTGCCACAAGGACTAGGGTTGACACGGCTGCCATGCCTGATCGTCGCTTCAACTAGGATTCGGATAATGTATCCATCACCAATTCCGAAGTGGAGAGCACGATGGTCCATCGGTGGCGGAAGGAGGCCATGCGCAATCCAAGATTTAGCGAAGAAGCGTTCAACACCCTCAGCTCTGCGGATGCATATATCCGGGCTGCTCGGGATGGACTTGCCAGAGCTACACACCAGCTTTCAAAGGATATGCATGTAAAGGCTTTGTGTAGATTCAATAATCATATGCTAGTAGCCCCCGAGACTTGAAGGAGTTGACGCAACTGATTTAAGGATCGTTGTAGAACAACGTGATGTCTCAGGAGCTTGAGAACTATCAAACCCAGCTAACTGTTGTCACTGCCAAACTGGAGAAGTCCAAGAAGGCATCGACTGGTAATGTCAATTACTGTCCAGAAATTACGATTCTGTGCCAGTGATGTTTTTAAAATAAGCACTATTTTGTTTACGGCTGTAGAATCGATGAATCAGCTGGAAGAGAGACTGAAGGCCGCGTAAGCAGATAAATAGCATACCGAAAGGCAAGAAGCCCCTGGTTAACGTATACTGACACAGACCAGGGATGAGAAAAACAAGCTACAGGATGCCAACATCAAGTAGGCCGAGGAACTGAAGGACGTAAG